>NC_056457.1:37625743-37760743 GCF_018296145.1 Oncorhynchus tshawytscha | reverse complement strand
CCAGAGTAGTGGCCCTCTTGTCCCTCCCAGAGTAGTGGCCCTCTTTCCCTCCCAGAGTAGTGGCCCTCTTGTCCCTCCCAGAGTAGTGGCCCTCTTGTCCTCCCAGAGTAGTGGCCCCTTTTCCCTCCCAGAGTAGTGGCCCTTGTCCTTTCCCTCCCAGAGTAGTGGCCCTCTTTCAATACCAGAGTAGTGGCCCTCTTTCCCTCCCAGAGTAAGGCCCTCTTGTCCCTCCCAGAGTAGTGGCCCTCTTTCAATCCCAGAGTAAGGCCTTATTTCCCTCCCAGAGTAGTGGCCCTCTTTCCCTCCCAGAGTAACGCCCTCTTTCCCGCTCAGAGTAGTGGCCCTCTTGTCCTTCCCAGAGTAGGTGCCCTCTTGTCCCTCCCAGAGTAAGGCCCTCATGTCCTTCTCAGAGTAGTGGCCCTCTTTCCCTCCCTGAGTAGTGGCCCTCTTTCCCTCCCAGAGTAAGGCCCTCTTGTCCCTCCCAGAGTAGTGGCATGGCCTAACCCGACAACACATTATCAGCTGGTTAATGCCCATGTCTCCATTATCATCTCCTCACAATGGCACAACGTTTTAGAGCAGGGCTGAATGTGAGATGGGTGTAGGAAGGAGGGAGAACTTCCTGTGATAGTGTGTACTTACTGTTTATCAGTCACCACGGCACGGAGCAGAGCGGCCGCCATGAAACAGCGCTGAGTAACATTCTCCTCGGGGGGCATCCTCTTGGCCTCACCAGTAGCATGTGGTCACCAGCGGGGGGTGGGAGGGTACCGACGGGGGCTGGAGAGGCGAGACGAGAGATTAAGGAGGCAAGAAGCCGTGTCTGCCCCCCCACCACCCCTGCTCTCCTCACCTGCCAATAAAGAGCCTCTCTCCAATGTTTCCTTATTACCACCTTATTACGGCGAGAGAGAGAGAGAGAGAAGAAGAATGTACCACATACTAATGGACTCTGCTCCTCCCCTTCTCTCCTCTCCTCTTCCTCCCCTCTTCCTCTTCTCTTCTCCTCTCCTCCTTCTCCCCTCCTTCTCCCCTCCTCCCCTCTTCCTCTCCTCTCATCTTCCTCCTATTCCCCTCCTCCTCTCCTCCTTCTCCCTCCCTCTTCCCCTCTTCTCCCCTCCTCCCCTCTTCTACCCCCCTCCTTCTCCCCTCCTCCTCCCCTCCTCCTCTCCTCCTCTCCTCTCATCTTCCTCCTATTCTCCTCCTCCTACCCTCTTCTCCCCTCCTCCTCCCCTCTTCTCCCCCTCCTCCTCCCCCTCCTCCTCCCCTCTTCTCCCCTCCTCCTCCCCTCTTCTCCCCTCCTCCTCCTCCTCCCCCCTCTTATCCCCTCCTCCCCTCCTCCTACCCTCCCCCTCTTATCCCCTCCCCCTCTTATCCCCTCCTCCCCTCCTCCTCCCCTCTTCTCCCCTCCTCCCCTCCTCCCCTCTTATCCCATCCTCCCCTCCTCCTCCCCTCTTCTTCCCTCCTCCCCCTCCTCCTCTGCTCCTTCTCCCCCCTTTCCCACAAAGCCCTCTCCCTCCCAGCCCTACTCTGGGCGATCATCTACTGACACACTGTCCTATCCAGGAAAAGACGTAAAGGAGGGTTTCAGGACATCATCTTAGACTGGCTGAAATGTGAGATAATGGAAAGAGGGTGGTTGGTTGTTGTTGAGTGGAGAAGGCTGTAGGAGAAGAGAGGAGAGTGTTTTAAAAGGCAGAGCAGAGCCAGAGAGAGGGAGGACTCACACTGTGTAAAGTGTATTTATCAACTGTGTCTGATTGAACAGGAGCACCAAAACTCTGAATCTCACTTTCTTTGATTACAGTACGTTGGTCCATCTCCTCTCTCCTCTGTCTACTTCCTCCTCCTCCTCTTCCTCCTAAAACCCTACGAGTTTTACTGAGTTTTACTGTGTGACGTCTGAATAAGGCCTGTGATTACCGGGGCTTTTTCTTTTTTTTACAGGGGCATTATTGGCATAATTCAGTTAAGGCAAGGAACATAGGTTTGTTAGCAGAAAATAGTCGAGAGTAGAGAGGAGAGAGGAGAGCGGAGAGAGGAGAGTGGAGAGATTAGAGAGGAGAGAGGAGAGAAGAGAGAGGAGAGATTAGAGAGGAGAGAGGAAAGCGGAGAGATTAGAGAGGAGAGAGGAGAGAGGAGAGAGGAAAGTGGAGAGATTAGAGAGGAGAGCGGAATGGTGATAGGAGAAGAGAGAGGAGAGAGTGGAGAAGAGAGAGAAGAGAGGAGAGAGGAGAGAGGAGAGAGGAGAGAGTGGAGAAGAGAGAGATGAGAGGAGAGAGGAGAGAGGAGAGAGTGGAGAAGAGAGAGGAGAGAGGAGAGACTGCAGTGTACTGTTATATATTACTATTTGCCACCATCACATGATATTATCAATATAATAAGGATAGCCACCATCCTCTGCAGTTAGTTAGTTAGTTGGTTCGTGAGTGAGTTAGTGAGTGAGTTAGTTGAGTTAGTTTGTCTGGTCTTTTAGCTTGTCAGCGGCTGGCCGGAACCAGCTGGTGATTCGGCATATTAGAGCTGGTAGTGATAGAGTGTGTGATAGTGATAGTGATTGAGAAGCAACCATTGGCTGCAGGCCAGGACATCAGGGTTACCATGGGTTACCAGCCCATGGTCTCTGAAGGATCCTTAATGACCACATGACGGAGAGGAGAGGAGAGGGAGAGGAGAGAGAGGAGAGGAGAGGAGAGAGGAGGAGAGGAGAGGAGAGGAGAGGAGAGGAGGAGAGGAGGAGGAGAGGAGAGGAGAGGAGAGGAGAGGGAGGAGAGGAGGAGAGGAGAGGAGAGGAGAGGAGAGGAGAGGAAAAGAGAGGAGAGGAGAGGAGAGAGAGGAGAGGAGAGAGAGGAGAGGAGAGAGGAGAGGAGAGAGAGGAAAGGAGAGGAGAGGAGAGGAGAGGAGAGGAGAGGAGAGGAGAGGAGAGGAGAGGAGAGGAGAGGAGAGGAGAGGAGAGGAGAGGAGAGGAGAGGAGAGGAGAGGAGAGGAGAGGAGAGGAGAGGAGAGGAGAGGAGAGGAGAGGAGAGGAGAGGGAGAGGAGAGGAAAAGAGAGAGGAGAGGAGAGGAGAGGGAGAGAGAGAGGAGAGGAGAGGAGAGGAGAGGAGAGGAGAGGAGAGGAGGAGAGGAGAGGAGAGGGAGAGGAGAGGAGAGGAGAGAGGAGAGGAGAGGAGAGGAGAGGAGAGGAAAGGAGAGGAAAAGAGAGGAAAAGAGAGGAGAAGAGAGGAAAGGAGAGAGGAAAAGAGAGGAAAAGAGAGGAGAAAGAGAGGAAAAGAGAGGGAAAAGAGAGGAGAAAAGAGGAGATGGGAGAGGAGAGGACAAGTTGGAGAGGGGGGAGGGGAGAGGATAGAGGGGAGAGGATAGAGGGGAGAGGATAGAGGGGAGGGGAGAGGATAGAGGGGAGAGGGAGAGGATAGAGGGGGAGAGGATATAGGAGAGAGGATAGAGGGGAGAGGGAGAGGATAGAGGGGAGAGGGAGAGGATAGAGGGAGAGGATAGAGGGGAGAGGATAGAGGGGAGGTGGAGAGGATAGAGGGGAGAGGACAAGGTGGAAAAAAAATAATCTTCTCAGTTGAATCTGTAATATTCTTTCTTCTCCATAGATCCATTGATCTGAAGTCTAGAAAGCCTGTGAGTGTTTGTAAAGCTTCATATTAACCCCTCTATTAGCATGTATTATTAGGACGAGATATTATTCAGTGTCTACAAACCCAAAACCTTTTAAAGATGCAACGGCATCGAACAGCCAAGCTGATCCCTTTGTTTAGAAGTTCACCTGTAGGTCTACATGATTCAACCTTTAGGCTCATATCTAACGGCTTGGGATCGACCTTTAGGCTCATATCTAACGGCTTGGGATCGACCTTTAGGCTCATATCTAACGGCTTGGGATCGACCTTTAGGCTCATGTCTAACGGCCTGGGATCGACCTTTAGGCTCATGTCTAACGGCTTGGGATCGACCTTTAGGCTCATGTCTAACGACTTGGGATCGACCTTTAGGCTCATGTCCAACGGCCTGGGATCGACCTTTAGGCTCATATCTAACGGCCTGGGATCGACGTTTAGGCTCATATTTAACTGCCTGGGATCGACGTTTAGGCTCATATCTAACTGCCTGGGATCGACGTTTAGGCTCATATTTAACTGCTTGATTTCAGAGTTGAGGCTCATATTTAACTGCCTGGGATCGACGTTTAGGCTCATATTTAACTGCCTGGGATCAACGTTTAGGCTCATATCTAACTGCCTGATTTCAGAGTTGAGGCTCATTTCTAACTGCCTGATTTCAGAGTTGAGGCTCATATTTAACTGCCTGATTTCAGAGTTTAGGCTCATATCTAAGTGCCTGATTTCAGAGTTGAGGCTCATATCTAACTGCCTGATTTCAGAGTTGAGGCTCATATCTAAGTGCCTGATTTCAGAGTTGAGGCTCATCTCTAACTGCCTGATTTCAGAGTTGAGGCTCATATCTAACTGCCTGATTTCAGAGTTGAGGCTCATATCTAACTGCCTGATTTCAGAGTTGAGGCTCATATTTAACTGCCTGATTTCAGAGTTTAGGCTCATATTTAACTGCCTGATTTCAGAGTTGAGGCTCATATCTAAGTGCCTGATTTCAGAGTTGAGGCTCATATCTAACTGCCTGATTTCAGAGTTGAGGCTCATATCTAACTGCCTGATTTCAGAGTTGAGGCTCATATCTAACTGCCTGATTTCAGAGTTGAGGCTCATATCTAACTGCCTGATTTCAGAGTTGAGGCGCATATCTAACTGTCTGATTTCAGAGTTGAGGCTCATATCTAACTGCCTGATTTCAGAGTTGAGGCTCATATCTAACTGCCTGATTTCAGAGTTGAGGCTCATATCTAACTGCCTGATTTCAGAGTTGAGGCTCATATCTAACTGCCTGATTTCAGAGTTGAGGCTCATATCTAACTGCCTGATTTCAGAGTTGAGGCTCATATCTAACTGCCTGATTTCAGAGTTGAGGCTCATATCTAACTGCCTGATTCTAGAGTTGAGGCTCATATCTAACTGCCTGATTTCAGAGTTTAGGCTCATATCTAACTGCCTGATTTCAGAGTTGAGGCTCATATCTAACTGCCTGATTTCAGAGTTGAGGCTCATATCTAACTGCCTGATTTCAGAGTTAAGGCTCATATCTAACTGCCTGATTTCAGAGTTGAGGCCTGATTGTTTCCTCCTCTGAGACAAGCACCATTAACGTTTACTGTCGTAGTGTAAAGGTTCTGTCGTAGCAAAACTGGATTCTGTCAGCACAGTGTCATGCATAATACATACCTGACATTCTCTTCCTGCTTCCTGCTTCCTGTTATCAGCCACACAATAAAAGGAGTTGGCCTTGGTCCCCAGCCACTTTAAATGTTAGATATTAAAAATTAATGGTCCTGATTAAGACAGTTTTAAACCCTGCAAATTGTATATTTAAATATAAAGTCACTGGTGATTAAGCAGGGAGAAATATGAATCCCCGTAGTCAGGGGCAATTATAACCATTTCCGTCACGGAATTCCACAGCTTGACTTTTGTTCTGAGCAACAGTGATTAACGGTAGGGTTAATGCATGTACTTTGAATCAGGGCTCTACTTTGAATCAGGGCTCTACTTTGAATCAGGGCTCAACTTTGAATCAGGGCTCAACTTTGAATCAGGGCTCTACTTTGAATCAGGGCTCAACTTTGAATCGGGGCTCTACTTTGAATCAGGGCTTTCCTTTGAATCTTGGCTCTCCTTTGAATCGGGGCTATGCTTTGAATCAGGGCTCAACTTTGAATCAGGGCTCTACTTTGAATCAGGGCTCAACTTTGAATCAGGGCTCAACTTTGAATCAGGGCTCTACTTTGAATCAGGGCTCAACTTTGAATCAGGGCTCTACTTTGAATCAGGGCTCAACTTTGAATCAGGGCTCTACTTTGAATCAGGGCTCAACTTTGAATCAGGGCTCTGCTTTGAATCAGGGCTCTACTTTGAATCAGGGCTCTACTTTGAATCAGGGATCTACTTTGAATCAGGGCTCAACTTTGAATCAGGGCTCTACTTTGAATCAGGGCTCAACTTTGAATCAGGGCTCTACTTTGAATCAGGGCTCTACTTTGAATCAGGCTCAACTTTGAATCAGCGCTCTACTTTGAATCAGCGCTCTACTTTGAATCAGGGATCTACTTTGAATCAGGGCTCAACTTTGAATCAGGGCTCTACTTTGAATCAGGGCTCAACTTTGAATCAGGGCTCTACTTTGAATCAGGGCTCAACTTTGAATCAGGGCTCAACTTTGAATCAGGGCTCTACTTTGAATAAGGGCTCTACTTTGAATCAGGGCTCTACTTTGAATCAGGGCTCTACTTTGAATCAGGGCTATGTAAGGAATAGGGTGCTATTTGTGACGCAGCCCTTGGACTGATGGTGAAGGGAAGGAATGGTGAAGCCAGCAGGTCTGATCATGGCCTGAAGTGCCTTGCTGCTGACTCCGTCTGAACCATATGACTTTCCCCTCGGTTGACACGTTGAAAGTATTTCCTGGTTTGATACATTGAAAGTATTTCCTGGTTTGACACATTGACAGTATTTCCTGGTTTGACACATTGACAGTATTTCCTGGTTTGACACATTGACAGTATTTCCTGGTTTGACACATTGACAGTATTGCTTGACTTCATTCACAGAGATCTGTATATCAACAGCTGGCATGCTGTCTATACTGTCCAAGGCCCCTTTCTGCTGCGACGTAAAATCACACATGTCAAACCTACAATAGGAACTGTTCAAATGATTTGCGAAAGCAAGGTCATTTTCGATAGTCATACTACGTATGTTTTATTTGTGATGGTTTTGCAGCCCTTGCCAAGTTTTCCAACTGTCCTTGTTTTTGAAAAGGTTTTCTAATGTGTCTTTCTAAGCTGCCTGAAACTCCTTCATGTTGCTTCTGAGTTGCCTCTGAATATGTTTCCTCTCCTGTTTACTGACACTTGATTTTTAGACACTGTTTCGTCTGGTTGTGGAGCTCTTTGAGAGTTACTCAGGCTTTATTATTGGAGAAGACGCTGACTTACAGAAACGATATCCTCTGCCTCTTCCAGGTCGTTAGCGCTGGTCGTCAGCCAATCAAAACAGTCCTGGAGTCCTTTAGTCGCTTCAGGAGTCCAGCTTTTAATCTCCACCTTCTCTCACTGCAAGATGCTGTTTGTAGACTGGGATGAGCTGAACCTTGTTATGATCCTAGAGCCTTGGAAAAATACGCACCTGGGGGGGAAAAAAACACAGAAGATATGCCAGAAACCAGAAACCAGAAACCAGACACCAGACATCAGACGCCATCATCAGATGCCAGACACCATCATCAGACGCCAGACACCATCATCAGACGCCAGACGCCATCATCAGACGCCAGACGCCAACATCAGACACCAGACACCAGACACCATCATCAGACACCAGACACCATTACCAGACGCCAGACGCCAGACATCATCATCAGACTCCAGACGCCATCATCAGACGCCAAACACCAGAAACCAGACACCAGACATCAGACGCCAAACACCATCATCAGACGCCAAACACCATCATCAGACACCAGACACCATCATCAGACACCAGACACCATCATCAGACACCAGACGCCATCATCAGACACCAGACACCATCATCAGACACCAGACACCAGACACCATCATCAGACACCAGACGCCATTACCAGACGCCAGAGTCAGACACCATTACCAGACGCCACTACCAGACGTCAGAGTCAGACACCATTACCAGACGCCAGAGTCAGACACCATTACCAGATGCCAGCGTCAGAGACCAGCATCAGACGAGAGATGCAGTCACAAACAAGGTCATAAATAGCAAAAACATGAATCAGTAATAAGGTCACCTTCTTGTCAGCTCCACTTCTTCTTCTCTCACAGTCAGACAGGAGCTGTATCTCTTCTTCTCTCACAGTCAGACAGGAGCTGTATCTCTTCTTCTCTCACAGTCAGACAGGAGCTGTATCTCTTCTTCTCTCACAGTCAGACAGGAGCTGTATCTCTTCTTCTCTCACAGTCAGACAGGAGCTGTATCTCTTCTTCTCTCACAGTCAGACAGGAGCTGTATCTCTTCTTCTCTCACAGTCAGACAGGAGCTGTATCTCTTCTTCTCTCACAGTCAGACAGGAGCTGTATCTCTTCTTCTCTCACAGTCAGACAGGAGCTGTATCTCTTCTTCTCTCACAGTCAGACAGGAGCTGTATCTCTTCTTCTCTCACAGTCAGACAGGAGCTGTATCTCTTCTTCTCTCACAGTCAGACAGGAGCTGTATCTCTTCTTCTCTCACAGTCAGACAGGAGCTCCACTTCTTCTTCTCTCACAGTCAGACAGGAGCTTTGGGGTATTGTGGCCAAGCCTCATCTTCAGATGATATCCCATTTTAACTCTAATTTCTTCAATCACCAACTGTAACTAAGCAGCAGATATTAAAAGAGAGGCGGTTGACCACATCAAGACTACTACAGTGAAGGAGAAGGAAGGGCACTATACACCGTATGGCAAATTGGAATTTAATCGACATATAATTGCAATATCGTTTCTTAATGTGTGTGTGTGTGTGTATGTGTGTGTGTGTTGCCTGATTTGAACAGATGGAGTCATTAAAACAAAACAACATTTTAGCGATCGCGCTCATTCATCCTTATATGAAGAGACATGAAAATAAAGGCATCAGGCTGCATATTGAAACGGAGATCACAGTACAACACTAAACTGATTAGGTGATGTTCAAACTGCTGTAGTAATCATCTGATTAGGTGATGTTCAAACTGCTGTAGCAATCATCTGATTTGGTGATGTTCAAACTGCTGTAGTAATCATCTGATTAGGTGATGTTCAAACTGCTGTAGTAATAATCTGATTAGGTGATGTTCAAACTGCTGTAGTACTCATCTGATTAGGTGATGTTCAAACTGCTGTAGTAATCATCTGATTAGGTGATGTTCAAATTGCTGTAGTAATCATCTGATTAGGTGATGTTCAAACTGCTGTAGTAATCATCTGATTAGGTGATGTTCAAATTGCTGTAGTAATCATCTGATTAGGTGATGTTCAAACTGCTGTAGTAATCATCTGATTAGGTGATGTTCAAAGCTGTTGGTTGTGAAATCCAGTTTTGGAGGAAGTAGTATTGTGTGTGTGTGTGTGTGTGTGTGTGTGTGTGTGTGTGTGTGTGTGTGTGTGTGTGTGTGTGTGTGTGTGTGTGTGTGTGTGTGTGTGTGTGTGCGTGCGTGTGCGTGTGTGCGTGTGTGTGTGTGTGTGTGTGTGTGTGCGTGTGTGTGTGTGTGTGTGTGTGTGTGTGTGTGTGTGTGTGTGTGTGTGTGTGCGTGTGTGTGTGTGTGTGTGTGTGTGTGTGTGTGTGTGTGTGTGTGTGTGTGTGTGTGTGTGTGTGTGCGTGTGTGCGTGTGTGTGTGTAGCACAGTTAACTGCTTAATGGACTGCCAAAGTAATTTGGGAGGCATTTTCAATCATACTGATGAACTGGTGGTCTCTTCTGAGATGTGTTTTCTTGGGGAAGCCATGTTTAAAAGTAAGTCCATCTAGTCCAGGTAGTACATCTAGTCCAGGTAGTCCATCTAGCACATCTAGTCCAGGTAGTCCATCTAGCACATCTAGTCCAGGTAGTACATCTAGTCCAGGTAGTCCATCTAGCACATCTAGTCCATCTAGTCCAGGTAGTACATCTAGTCCAGGTAGTCCATCTAGCACATCTAGTCCAGGTAGTCCATCTAGCACATCTAGTCCATCTAGTCCAGGTAGTCCATCTAGCACATCTAGTCCATCTAGTCCAGGTAGTCCATCTAGTCCATCTAGTTCATCTAGTCCAGGTAGTCCATCTAGTCCAGGTAGTCCATCTCATCTAGGTAGTCCATCTAGTCCATCTAGTCCAGGTAGTCCAGGTTTTCCATCTAGTCCAGGTAGTCCATCTAGTCTAGGTAGTCCATCGCGTCTAGGTAGTCCATCTAGTCCATCTAGTCCATGTAGTCCAGGTAGTCCATCTTGTCCAGGTAGTCCATCTAGTCCATCTAGTTCATTTAGTCCAGGTAGTCCATCTAATCCAGATAGTCCAGATAGTCCATCTCGTCTAGGTAGTCCATCTAGTCCAGGTAGTCATACTACAGTTGGCCCTCATACTAAAGTTGGCCCTCATACTGCAGTTGGCCCTAATACTATAGTTGGCCCTCATACTGCAGTTGGCCCTCATACTGCAGTTGGCCCTAATACTATAGTTGGCCCTCATACTGCAGTTGGCCCTGATACTACAGTTGACCCTGATACTACAGTTGGCCCTCATACTGCAGTTGGCCCTGATACTACAGTTGGCCCTCATACTGCAGTTGGCCCTGATACTACAGTTGGCCCTCATACTGCAGTTGGCCCTGATACTACAGTTGGCCCTCATACTGCTGTTGGCCCTCATACTACAGTTGGCCCTCATACTGCAGTTGGCCCTCATACTGCAGTTGGCCCTGATACTACACTTAGCCCTCATATGCCAGTTGGCCCTAATACTACAGTTGGCCCTCATACTACAGTTGGCCCTAATACTGCAGTTGACCCTCATACTATAGTTGGACCTCATACTACAGTTGGCCCTCATACTACAGTTGGCACTCATACTACAGTTGGCACTAATACTACAGTTGGCCCTCATACTATAGCCATCATACTACAGTTGGCCCTCATATTCCAGTTGGCCCTCATATTCCAGTTGGCCTTCGTACTATAGTTGGCCCTCGTACTATAGTTGGCCCTGATACTACAGTTGGCCCTCATATGCCAGCTGGCCCTAATACTACAGTTGGCCCTAATACTACATTTGGTCCTTATACTACAGTTGGCCCTAATACTGCAGTTGACCCTCATACTATAGTTGGCCTCTCATACTACAGTTGGCCCTGATACTACAGTTGGCCATGATACTACAGTTGGCACGCATACTACAGTTGGCCCTCATATTCCAGTTGGCCCTCATACTACAGTTGGCCCTCATACTACAGTTGGCCCTCATACTATAGTTGGCCCTCATACTACAGTTGGCCCTCATACTACAGTTGGCCCTAATACTGCAGTTGGCCCTCATACTACAGTTGGCCCTCATACTACAGTTGGCCCTGCCATTACAGTTGGCCCTCATACTGCAGTTGGCCCTAATACTATAGTTGGCCCTCATACTACAGTTGGCCCTAATACTACAGTTGGCTCTCATACTACAGTTGGCTCTCATACTATAGTTGTACCTTTATATCAGGGTATAATGGTCCCTGTACCTTTATATCATGGTCTGATGGTCCCTGTAGCTTTATATCAGGGTCTGACGGTCCCTGTACCTTTATATCAGGGTCTGATATAACTAGGCAAGTCAGTTAAGAACAAATTCTTATTTTCAATGACGGCCTAGGAACAGTGGGTTAACTGCCTATTCAGTGGCAGAACGACAGATTTGTACCTTGTCAGCTCGGGGATTTGAACTTGCAACCTTTCGGGTACTAGTCCAAAGCTCTAACCACTAGGCTACCCTGCCACCCCATATAAAGGTACAGGGACCATCAGACCCTGATATAAAGGTACAGGGACCATCAGACCCTGATATAAAGGTACAGGGACCATCAGACCCTGATATAAAGGTACAGGGAACATCAGACCCTGATCTAAAGGTACAGGGACCATCAGACCCTGATATAAAGGTACAGGGACCATCCGACCCTGATATAAAGGTACAGGAGACCATCAGACCCTGAAATATACGTACAGGGACCATCAGACCTCATTATACCCTGATATAAAGGTACAGGGACCATCAGACCCTGATATAAAGGTAAGGGGACCATCAGACCTCATTATACCCTGATATAAAGGTACAGGGACCATCAGACCCTGATATAAAGGTACAGGGGACCATCAGACCCTGATATAAAGGTACAGGGACCATCAGACCCTGATATAAAGGTACAGGGACCATCATACCTCATTATATCAGGGTCTGATGGTCCCTGTACCTTTATATCAGGGTATAATGAGGTCTGATGGTCCCTGTACCTTTATATCAGGGTCTGATGGTCCCTGTACCCTGATATAAAGGTACAGGGACCATCAGACCCTGATATAAAGCTACAGGGACCATCAAACCATGATATGAAGGTACAGGGCCAATCATACCCTGATATAAAGGTACAGGGACCATCAGACCTCATATAAGGGTACAGGGACCATCAGACCTTTTTTTAACTAGGCAAATCAGTTAAGAACAAATTCTTATTTTCAATGACGGCCTAGGAACAGTGGGTTAACTGCCTATTCAGTTGCAGAACGACAGATTTGTACCTTGTCAGCTCGGGGATTTGAGCTTGCAACCTTTCGGTTACTAGTCCAAAGCTCCAACCAATAGGCTACCCTGCCGCCCCATGTAAAGGTACAGGGACCATCAGACCCTGATATAAAGGTACAGGGACCATCAGACCCTGATATAAAGGTACAGGGACCATCAGACCCTGATATAAAGGTACAGGGACCATCCGACCCTGATCTAAAGGTACAGGGACCATCAGACCCTGATATAAAGGTACAGGGACCATCAGACCCTGATATAAAGGTACAGGGACCATCAGACCCTGATCTAAAGATACAGGGACCATCAGACCCTGATATAAAGGTACAGGGACCATCAGGCCCTGATATAAAGGTACAGGGGACCATCAGACCCTGATATAAAGGTACAGGGACAATCAGACATCAGTATACCCTGATATAAAGGTACAGGGGAACATTACACCTTGATATAAAGGTACAGGGACCATCAGACCTCATTAGACCCTGATATAAAGGTACAAGACCATCAGACCTCATTAGACCCTGATATAAAGGTACAGGGACCATCATACCTCATTATACCCTGATATAAAGGTACAGGGGAACAGTAGACCCTGATATAAAGGTACAGGGACCATCAGACCATGATATGAATTTACAGGGACCATCAGACCCTGATATAAAGGTACAGGGACCATCAGACCCTGATATAAAGGTACAGGGACCATCAGACCCTGATATAAAGGTACAGGGAACATCAGACCCTGATCTAAAGGTACAGGGACCATCAGACCCTGATATAAAGGTACAGGGACCATCCGACCCTGATATAAAGGTACAGGAGACCATCAGACCCTGAAATATACGTACAGGGACCATCAGACCTCATTATACCCTGATATAAAGGTACAGGGACCATCAGACCCTGATATAAAGGTAAGGGGACCATCAGACCTCATTATACCCTGATATAAAGGTACAGGGACCATCAGACCCTGATATAAAGGTACAGGGACCATCAGACCCTGATATAAAGGTACAGGGACCATCAGACCCTGATATAAAGGTACAGGGACCATCATACCTCATTATATCAGGGTCTGATGGTCCCTGTACCTTTATATCAGGGTATAATGAGGTCTGATGGTCCCCTGTACCTTTATATCAGGGTCTGATGGTCCCTGTACCCTGATATAAAGGTACAGGGACCATCAGACCCTGATATAAAGCTACAGGGACCATCAAACCATGATATGAAGGTACAGGGCCAATCATACCCTGATATAAAGGTACAGGGACCATCAGACCTCATATAAGGGTACAGGGACCATCAGACCTTTTTTTAACTAGGCAAATCAGTTAAGAACAAATTCTTATTTTCAATGACGGCCTAGGAACAGTGGGTTAACTGCCTATTCAGTTGCAGAACGACAGATTTGTACCTTGTCAGCTCGGGGATTTGAGCTTGCAACCTTCGGTTACTAGTCCAAAGCTCCAACCAATAGGCTACCCTGCCGCCCCATGTAAAGGTACAGGGACCATCAGACCCTGATATAAAGGTACAGGGACCATCAGACCCTGATATAAAGGTACAGGGACCATCAGACCCTGATATAAAGGTACAGGGACCATCCGACCCTGATCTAAAGGTACAGGGACCATCAGACCCTGATATAAAGGTACAGGGACCATCAGACCCTGATATAAAGGTACAGGGACCATCAGACCCTGATCTAAAGATACAGGGACCATCAGACCCTGATATAAAGGTACAGGGACCATCAGGCCCTGATATAAAGGTACAGGGGACCATCAGACCCTGATATAAAGGTACAGGGACAATCAGACATCAGTATACCCTGATATAAAGGTACAGGGGAACATTACACCTTGATATAAAGGTACAGGGACCATCAGACCTCATTAGACCCTGATATAAAGGTACAAGACCATCAGACCTCATTAGACCCTGATATAAAGGTACAGGGACCATCATACCTCATTATACCCTGATATAAAGGTACAGGGGAACAGTAGACCCTGATATAAAGGTACAGGGACCATCAGACCCTGATATGAATTTACAGGGACCATCATACCTCATTATACCCTGATATAAATGTACAGGGGACCATCAGACCCTGATATAAAGGTACAGGGACCATCAGACCTCATCAGACCCTGATATAAAGGTACAGGGGACCATCAGACCCTGATATCATGTTAGAACCAGGTGTAAACGGGGCTTCTGTTCCATCATGTTAGAAGCAGGTATAAATGGGGCTTCTGTTCAATTATGTTAGAAAGAGGGTATAAACGGGGCTTCTGTTCCATTATGTTAGAAGCAGGTATAAACGGGGCTTCTGTTCCACCATGTTGGAACAGTCTGTCAGTCAGTAATAGCCGTGAACACTGTCATGATCATGAGTAACAAGTTATGTTTTTTTAACATTACTGCTTGATCGGATCTGTGACCCATTTTTTCAGATCAACACCCAGGAGGAAGCATATGACTCTAATCTGAACCTAGTAGTTGTCCTCTATATCAGTGTTATTAGAGAAGGATACAAGATCAGGTTGCAGCGATGAGGGTGACACAGAGAGAGAGAGAGAGACGGAGAGAGAGAGAGAGAGAGAGAGACATATTTAGACCACCTCAGATCAGACCTATGCCCCTCTTGCCCACCCCATGCCCCCAACCCCGCAAAGAGAGCCTCAACATGGAAGTCACACATAAGCCCAGACCGTGAGCGGGCATGCAGGCCCAACCCCCACTCTTACACTAACCCAAGGAAATGGCATGTACCAGATACTCAGCAGGCTCTGCTCACACTTACTGGTCTCATGCCAAACCACACGACCAACAACATTGGACACTTTATGGAACACAAAGCCTTCACTATCTCATCCTGGGATATCCGAGGCCGGTGTTCATCTGCCTTTGGCCTAAAGAGCAGGAATCTGGACTTTGTCAAGGAAATCGGAAATACAGACATTGTCATCCTACAAGAAAAATAGTATAGAGAAGACGGACCCACTGGTTGTCCTCTAGGTTACAGAGAGCTGGTAGTCCCATCCACCAAACTACCAGGTGAGAAACAGTGAAGACACTCAGGGGGTATGCTAATTTGGTATAGAGCAGACCTAACTCACTCCATTAAATTAGTGCAAGCAGGAACATTTTACATTTGGCTAGAAATTCAAACGGAAATTATTTTTAACAGAGAACAATGTCTCCCTGTGTGCTACCTATATCCCCCACTAGAATCCCCATACTTTAATGAAGACAGCTTCTCCATCCTGGAGGGGGAAATCAATCAATTCCAATTCCAGTCCCAGGGACATGTACTAGTCTGTGGCGACCTAAATTCCAGAACCGGACAAGAACCTGACACCCTCAGCACACAGGGGGACAAACACCTACCTGGAGGTGACAGCATTCCCTCCCCCATCTGCCCCCCTAGGCACAACTATGACAACATAACCAACAAAAATGGGTCACAACTCCTGCAGCTCTGTCGCACGCTGGGTATGTACATAGTCAATGGTAGGCTTCGAGGGGACTCCTATGGTAGGTACACCTATAGCTCATCTCTTGGCAGTAGTACTGTAGACTACTTTATCACTGACCTCAACCCAGAATCTCTCAGAGCGTTCACAGTCAGCCCACAGACACCCCTATCAGATCACAGCAAAATCCCACTCTACTTGAACAGAGCAATTGTTACTCCCTGACCATAGAGAGCTTTTTATTCTCTATGTTGGTTACGTCGGGGTGTGACTAGGGTGGGTCATCGAGGTGATTTTGGTTTTATGTTGACCAGGTACGGTTCCCAATCAGAGGCAGCTGTTTGTCAATGTCTCTGAATGGGGATCATATTTAGGCAGCCATTTCCCCTTTGTGCTTTGTGGGATCTTGACTATGTATAGTTGCCTGTTAGCACTATTGTTTAGCTTCATGTTTCGTTTTGAGATTTGTTTTTTTTGTTTTGCTGTGAGTTTCACTTAGAAATAAAAAGATGTAGAACCCAGATCACAGCTAACAAACAACGTGACAGAGCTATGCTCAATCATGAGGCATCAAAGCCAAAGGAACTGAGTAAAATTAAGAAATGTTATAGAGGGAAGGAATGTAGGGAAGGAATGTAGTTTGGAAACCTAACCAAAAAACTGTTAGACAACAACAAATCCAATCCCTTTAAGACAACTTACTTGACAAAATGTGGCACTGTAATAGTGAAGTTGTAAACTTGGCAGTAGAAAATATTAACAGTAAATCAAATCAAATCAAATCAAATTTATTTATATAGCCCTTCGTACATCAGCTGATATCTCAAAGTGCTGTACAGAAACCCAGCCTAAAACCCCAAACAGCAAGCAATGCAGGTGTAAAAGCACGGTGGCTAGGAAAAACTCCCTAGAAAGGCCAAAACCTAGGAAGACACCTAGAGAGGAACCAGGCTATGTGGGGTGGCCAGTCCTCTTCTGGCTGTGCCGGGTGGAGATTATAACAGAACATGGCCAAGATGTTCAAATGTTCATAAATGACCAGCATGGTCGAATAATAATAAGGCAGAACAGTTGAAACTGGAGCAGCAGCACAGTCAGGTGGAAGTTGAAACTGGAGCAGCAGCATGGCCAGGTAGACTGGGGACAGCAAGGAGTCATCATGTCAGGTAGTCCTGGGGCATGGTCCTAGGGCTCAGGTCAGTTGAAACTGGAACAGCAGCATGGCCAGGTGGACTGGGGACAGCAAGGAGTCATCATGTCAGGTAGTCCTGGAGCTCAGGTCCTAGGGCTCAGGTCCTCCGAGAGAGAGAAAGAAAGAGAGAAGGAGAGAATCAGAGAACGCACACTTAGATTCACACAGGACACCGAATAGGACAGGAGAAGTACTCCAGATATAACAAACTGACCCCAGCCCCCCGACACATAAACTACTGCAGCATAAATACTGGAGGCTGAGACAGGAGGGGTCAGGAGACACTGTGGCCCCATCCGAGGTCACCCCCGGACAGGGCCAAACAGGAAGGATATAACCCCACCCACTTTGCCAAAGCACAGCCCCCACACCACTAGAGGGATATCTTCAACCACCAACTTACCATCCTGAGACAAGGCTGAGTATAGCCCACAAAGATCTCCGCCACGGCACAACCCAAGGGGGCGCCAACCCAGACAGGATGACCACAACAGTGAATCAACCCACTCAGGTGACGCACCCCCTCCAGGGACGGCATGAGAGAGCCCCAGTAAGCCAGTGACCCAGCCCCTGTAATAGGGTTAGAGGCAGAGAATCCCAGTGGAAAGAGGGGAACCGGCCAGGCAGAGACAGCAAGGGCGGTTCGTTGCTCCAGAGCCTTTCCGTTCACCTTCCCACTCCTGGGCCAGACTACACTCAATCATATGACCCACTGATTAGATGAGTCTTCAGTAAAGACTTAAAGGTTGAGACCGAGTTTGCGTCTCTGACATGGGTAGGCAGACCGTTCCATAAAAATGGAGCTCTATAGGAGAAAGCCCTGCCTCCAGCTGTTTGCTTAGAAATTCTAGGGACAATTAGGAGGCCTGCGTCTTGTGACCGTAGCATACGTGTAGGTATGTACGGCAGGACCAAATCAGAGAGATAGGTAGGAGCAAGCCCATGTAATGCTTTGTAGGTTAGCAGTAAAACCTTGAAATCAGCCCTTGCTTTGACAGGAAGCCAGTGTAGAGAGGCTAGCACTGGAGTAATATGATCAAATTTTTTGGTTCTAGTCAGGATTCTAGCTTCTAGCAGCCGCATTTAGCACTAACTGAAGTTTATTTAGTGCTTTATCCGGGTAGCCGGAAAATAGAGCATTGCAGTAGTCTAACCTAGAAGTGACAAAAGCATGGATTAATTTTTCTGCATCATTTTTGGACAGAAAGTTTCTGATTTTTGCAATGTTACGTAGATGGAAAAAAGATGTCCTTGAAATGGTCTTGATATGTTCTTCAAAAGAGAGATCAGGGTCCAGAGTAACGCCGAGGTCCTTCACAGTTTTATTTGAGACGACTGTACAACCATTAAGATTAATTGTCAGATTCAACAGAAGATCTCTTTGTTTCTTGGGACCTAGAACAAGCATCTCTGTTTTGTCCGAGTTTAATAGTAGAAAGTTTGCAGCCATCCACTTCCTTATGTCTGAAACACATGCTTCTAGCGAGGGCAATTTTGGGGCTTCACCATGTTTCATTGAAATGTACAGCTGTGTGTCATCCGCATAGCAGTGAAAGTTTACATTATGTTTTCGAATAACATCCCCAAGAGGTAAAATATATAGTGAGAACAATAGTGGTCCTAAAACGGAACCTTGAGGAACACCGAAATTTACAGTTGATTTGTCAGAGGACAAACCATTCACAGAGACAAACTGATATCTTTCCGACAGATAAGATCTAAACCAGGCCAGAACATGTCCGTGTAGATCAATTTGGGTTTCCAATCTCCAAAAGAATGTGGTGATCGATGGTATCAAAAGCGGCACTAAGGTCTAGGAGCACGAGGACAGATGCAGAGCCTCGGTCCGATGCCATTAAAATGTCATTTACCACCTTCACAAGTGCCGTCTCAGTGCTATGATGGGGTCTAAAACCAGACTGAAGCATTTCGTATACATTGTTTGTCTTCAGGAAGGCAGTGAGTTGCTGAGCAACAGCCTTCTCTAAAATATTTGAGAGGAATGGAAGATTCGATATAGGCCGATAGTTTTTTATATTTTCTGGGTCAAGGTTTGGCTTTTTCAAGAGAGGCTTTATTACTGCCACTTTTAGTGAGTATGGTACACATCCAGTGGATAGAGAGACGTTTATTATGTTCAACATAGGAGGGCCAAGCACAGGAAGCAGCTCTTTCAGTAGTTTAGTTGGAATAGGGTCCAGTATGCAGCTTGAAGGTTTAGAGGCCATGATTATTTTCATCATTGTGTCAAGAGATATAGTACTAAAACACTTGAGCGTCTCTCTTGATCCTAGGTCCTGGCAGAGTTGTGCAGACTCAGGACAACTGAGGTTTGGAGGAATACGCAGGTTTAAAGAGGAGTCCGTAATTTGCTTTCTAATAATCATAATCTTTTCCTCAAAGAAGTTCATGAATTTATCACTGCTAAAGTGAAAGTCATCCTCTCTTGGGGAATGCTGCTTTTTAGTTAGCTTTGCGACAGTATCAAAAAGGAATTTCGGATTGTTCTTATTTTCCTCAATTAAGTTAGAAAAATAGGATGATCGAGCAGCAGTAAGGGCTCTTCGGTACTGCACGGTACTGTCTTTCCAAGCTAGTCGGAAGACTTCCAGTTTGGTGTGGCGCCATTTCCGTTCCAATTTTCTGGAAGCTTGCTTCAGAGCTCGGGTATTTTCTGTGTACCAGGGAGCTAGTTTCTTATGAGAGAATTTTTTTAGTTTTTAGGGGTGCAACTGCATCTAGGGTATTGCGCAAGGTTAAATTGAGATCCTCAGTTAGGTGGTTAACTGATTTTTGTCCTCTGGCGTCCTTGGGTAGGCAGAGGGAGTCTGGAAGGGCATCAAGGAATCTTTGTGTTGTCTGTGAATTTATAGCACGACTTTTGATGCTCCTTGGTTGGGGTCTGAGCAGATTATTTGTTGCAATTGCAAACGTAATAAAATGGTGGTCCGATAGTCCAGGATTATGAGGAAAAACATTAAGATCCACCACATTTATTCCATGGGACAAAACTAGGTCCAGCGTATGACTGTGACAGTGAGTGGGTCCAGAGACATGTTGGACAAAACCCACTGAGTCGATGATGGCTCCGAAAGCCTTTTGGAGTGGGTCTGTGGACTTTTCCATGTGAATATTAAAGTCGCCAAAGATTAGAATATTATCTGCTATGACTACAAGGTCCGATAGGAATTCAGGGAACTCAGTGAGAAACGCTGTATATGGCTGTATATGGCCCAGGAGGCCTGTATAAAAAGTGATTGAGTAGGCTGCATAGATTTCATGACTAGAAGCTCAAAAGCCGAAAACGTCATTTTTTTTTTTGTAAATTGAAATTTGCTATCGTAAATGTTAGCAACCCCTCCGCCTTTGCGGGATGCACGGGGGATATGGTCACTAGTGTAGCCTGGAGGTGAGGCCTCATTTAAAACAGTAAATTCATCAGGCTTAAGCCATGTTTCAGTCAGGCCAATCACATCAAGATTATGATCAGTGATTAGTTCATTGACTATAATTGCCTTTGAAGTAAGGGATCTAACATTAAGTAGCCCTATTTTGAGATGTGAGGTATCATGATCTCTTTCAGTAATGACAGGAATGGAGGTGGTCTTTATCCTAGTGAGATTGCTAAGGCGAACTCCGCCATGTTTAGTTTTGCCCAACCTAGGTCGAGGCACAGACACGGTCTCAATGGTGATAGCTGAGCTGACTACACTGACTGTGCTAGTGGCAGACTCCACTATGCTGGCAGGCTGGCTAACAGCCTGCTGCCTGGCCTGCACCCTATTTCATTGTGGAGCTAGAGGAGTTAGAGCCCTGTCTCTGACCTTTTAGGCTGGGTTTCTGTACAGCACTTTGAGATATCAGCTGATGTACGAAGGGCTATATAAATAAATTTGATTTGATTTGATTTGATTTGTCTATGTTGGTAGATAAGATGAGAGCACCCCTCCAGCTAGGATGGAGTCCGTCACTCCTCAGCAGGTCAGGCTTGGTCCTGTTTGTGGGTGAGTCCCAGAAAGAGGGCCAATTATCTACAAATTCTATCTTTTGGGAGGGGCAGAAAACAGTTTTCAACCAGCGATTGAGTTGTGAGACTCTGCTGTAGAGCTCATCACTCCCCCTAACTGGGAGGGGGCCAGAGACAATTACTCGATGCCGACACATCTTTCTAGCTGATATGCACGCAGAAGCTATGTTGCGCTTGGTGATCTCTGACTGTTTCATCCTAACATCGTTGGTGCCGACGTGGATAACAATATCTCTATACTCTCTACACTCGCCAGTTTTAGCTTTAGCCAGCACCATCTTCAGATTAGCCTTAACGTCGGTAGCCCTGCCCCGGGTAAACAGTGTATGATCGCTGGATGATTCGCTTTAAGTCTAATACTGCGGGTAATGGAGTCGCCAATGACTAGAGTTTTCAATTTGTCAGAGCTAATGGTGGGAAGCTTCGGCGTCTCAGACCCCGTAACGGGAGGAGTAGAGACCAGAGAAGACTCGGCCTCTGACTCCGACCCGCTGCTTAATGGGGAAAACCGGTTGAAAGTTTCTGTCGGCTGAATGAGCGACACCGGTTGAGCGTTCCTACAGCATTTCCTTCCAGAAACCGTGAGAAAGTTGTCCGGCTGCGGGGACTGTGTCAGGGGATTTATACTACTATCTGTACTTACTGGTGGCACAGACGCTGTTTCATCCTTTCCTACACTGAAATTACCCTTGCCTAACGATTGCGTCTGAAGCTGGGCTTGCAGCACAGCTATCCTCGCCGTAAGGCGAGTACAGCGGCTGCAATTAGAAGGCATCATGTTAATGTTACTACTTAGCTTCGGCTGTTGGAGGTCCTGACGAATCGTGTCCAGATAAAGCGTCCGGAGTGAAAAAGTTGAAAAAGTTGAGGAAAAAATAAATAAATATATGAACGGTAATTAAAAAGTGAAAACCGTAAAGTTGTCAGGTAGCAGTACATTTGACCTTTCAGCTTCCCTTCAAATCTAAAAAATATCAAATAGAAAATGAACTGAAGAAAATGAACAGCAATGACAAATAGTTTGATGAAGAAAATCTAAGAAAGAAATTGAGAAACCTGTCCAAACAGAAACATAGAGACCCAGAGAACCTGAGTCTTCGCCTTCACTATGGTGAATCACTAAAACAATAGAGAAATACACTACGGAAAAAGAAGGAACAGCACGTCAGAAATAAGCTCAATGTAATTGAAGAATCCATAGACTCTAAGCACTTCTGGCAAAATTAGAAAACACTAAACAAACAACAACACAAATAATTATCTGTTCAAAATGGAGATGTATGGATAAACCACTTCTCCAATCGTTTTGGTTCTACAACTCGCTCCAAGATGGCGTAGCAGTAAGTCGCCCTGTCTCGTCGTGTCCCTTGTATATATCGTCTATTTTTCGTTTTTTACATATTTTTCTTCAAAAACATTTTGCTAAACCTAAGCTTCCAAATACTTCCAAATACTCTCCTGCAACCCGCCTCACCCATTGTAGCTATTTTTCCTAAAGTATTTATATTTACTTCGGAACCGGAACCCCTCAACTGAAGCTAGCCGGCTAACCACCAGCTATGCTAGCGGTCTTCAGCTAACCGGTCATCAGCTAAGCTAACCTTTAGCTCGGAAAGCTCTCGCCAGCTCGAACAACGCGACTCTAACCAGAGCATAACGGACCTATTTATTTTTCATCCCCGGATTCATCCCTGGACTCCCACCGCAAACGGAACATTTCAGCTGGATCTTCACAACTAGCTATCTAGCTAAACCGCAACCCCGGATGATTACTCCTGGCTAGCGCTTCCACCCACTTAGCGTGAAGCTAGCCCGGCCAGCGCACCTGTACTACCACCGTAGCATACTCCTGGGCTACAATACCCGGGCCCACGACCGGTCTATCGATGTCACCGCATGAAGAGGAATAAACAGACTCACCCCATCGCGACGTCCCCTAAAGGCCAACTCTCTAGCCCTCGCTATCTCCCTGCTTGCTAAACTCGGCCTGCTAACTGCTAGCTTGTCTAGCCCCGGTCCGCTAACTGCTACCTTTTTTAGCCCGGGCCTACGAACTGTTAGCTTGTTAGCACAGGCCTGCTAACTGCTAGCTTGTCTAGCCCGGGCCTACGAACTGTTAGCTTGTTAGCACAGGCCTGCTAACTGCTAGCTTGTCGGGCCTACGAACTGTTAGCTTGTTAGCACAGGCCTGCTAACCGTCTGAATCGCCGCGTCCCAAACACTCATCGGACCCATATTTACTTTCTATCTCTTCTTGATTTTTAATCTGTTTATACCTTTCCGGAAACCTGCCTCACCCAATGTGATACGGAATCGCTATTATTTTTAATTTCTAGAACACACTCAAGAACCTCCAGAAGCTAACCAGCTAACTAGCTACAAACTATTTAGTCATTGTTAACTTTTTTTTCAACCTGGATAACACTCGCCAGTCCAGCTTCCCTGCCCCATCCACCGCTGCCCCCTGGACACTGATCTCTTGGCTACATAGCTGATGCACTCTGGACTGTCCATTAATCACGGTACTCCATTCTGCTTGTTTATGTTTTATCTGTCGGCCCCGTTGCCTAGTCAACGCCATTTTACCTGCTGTTGTTGTGCTAGCTGATTAGCTGTTGTCTCACCTACTGTTTAAGCTAGCTTTCCCAATTCAACACCTGTGATTACTGTATGCCTCGCTGTATGTCTCTCTCAAATGTCAATATGCCTTGTATACTGTTGCTCAGGTTAGTTATCATTGTTCTAGTTCACAATGGAGCCCCTAGTTCTACTCTTCATACCCCTGATAACTCCTTTGTCCCACCTCCCACACATGCGGTGACCTCACCCATTACAACCAGCATGTCCAGAGACACAACCTCTCTCATCATCACCCAGTGCCTGGGCTTACCCCCGCTGTACCCACACCCCACCATACCCTTGTCTGCGCATTATGCCCTGAATATATTCTACCATGCCCAGAAACCTGCTCCTCTTATTCTCTGTCCCCAACGCTCTAGGCGACCAGTTTTGATAGCCTTTAGCCGCACCCTCATACTACTCCTTCTCTGTTCCGCGGGTGATGTGGAGGTAAACCCAGGCTCTGCATGTCCCCAGGCACCCTCATTTGTTGACTTCTGTGATCGAAAAAGCCTTGGTTTCATGCATGTCAACATCAGAAGCCTCCTCCCTAAGTTTGTTTTACTCACTGCTCTAGCACACTCTGCTAACCCTGATGTCCTTGCTGTGTCTGAATCCTGGCTCAGGAAGGCCACCAAAAATTCAGAGATTTCCATACCCAACTATAACATCTTCCGTCAAGATAGAACTGCTAAAGGGGGAGGAGTTGCAGTGTACTGCAGAGATAGCCTGCAAAGTAATGTCATACTTTCCAGGTCCATACCCAAACAGTTCGAACTACTAATTTTGAAAATTACTCTCTCCAGAAATAAGTCTCTCACTGTTGCCGCCTGCTACCGACCCCCCTCAGCCCCCAGCTGTGCCCTGGACACCATTTGTGAATTGATCGCCCCCCATCTAGCCTCAGAGTTTGTTCTGTTAGGTGACCTAAACTGGGATATGCTTAACACCCCGCCAGTCCTACAATCTAAGCTAGATGCCCTCAATCTCACACAAATCATCAAGGAACCCACCAGGTACAACCCTAACTCTGTAAACAAGGGCACCCTCATAGACGTCATCCTGACCAACTGGCCCTCCAAATACACCTCCGCTGTCTTCAACCAGGATCTCAGCGATCACTGCCTCATTGCCTGTATCCGCTACGGAGCCGCAGCCAAACGACCACCCCTCATCACTATCAAACGCTCCCTAAAACACTTCTGTGAGCAGGCCTTTCTAATCGACCTGGCCCGGGTATCCTGGAAGGACATTGACCTCATCCCGTCAGTTGAGGATGCCTGGTCATTCTTTAAAAGTAACTTCCTCACCATTTTAGATAAGCATGCTCCGTTCAAAAAATGCAGAACTAAGAACAGATACAGTCCTTGGTTCACCCCAGACCTGACTGCCCTCGACCAGCACAAAAACATCCTGTGGCGGACTGCAATAGCATCGAATAGTCCCCGGGATATGCAACTGTTCAGGGAAGTCCGGAACCAATACACGCAGTCAGTCAGGAAAGCTAAGGCCAGCTTCTTCAGGCAGAAGTTTGCATCCTGTAGCTCCAACTCCAAAAAGTTCTGGGACACTGTGAAGTCCATGGAGAACAAGAGCACCTCCTCCCAGCTGCCCACTGCACTGAGGCTAGGTAACACGGTCACCACCGATAAATCCATGATTATCGAAAACTTCAATAAGCATTTCTCAACGGCTGGCCATGCCTTCCGCCTGGCTACTCCAACCTCGGCCAACAGCTCTGCCCCCGGCAGCTCCTCGCCCAAGCCTCTCCAGGTTCTCCTTTACCCAAATCCAGATAGCAGATGTTCTGAAAGAGCTGCAAAACCTGGACCCGTACAAATCAGCTGGGCTTGACAATCTGGACCCCCTATTTCTGAAACTTTCCGCCGCCATTGTCGCAACCCCTATTACCAGCCTGTTCAACCTCTCTTTCATATCGTCTGAGATCCCCAAGGATTGGAAAGCTGCCGCAGTCATCCCCCTCTTCAAAGGGGGAGACACCCTGGACCCAAACTGTTACAGACCTATATCCATCCTGCCCTGCCTATCTAAGGTCTTCGAAAGCCAAGTCAACAAACAGGTCACTGACCATCTCGAATCCCACCGTACCTTCTCCGCTGTGCAATCTGGTTTCCGAGCCGGTCACGGGTGCACCTCAGCAACACTCAAGGTACTAAACGATATCATAACCGCCATCGATAAAAGACAGTACTGTGCAGCCGTCTTCATTGACCTTGCCAAGGCTTTCGACTCTGTCAATCACCATATTCTTATCGGCAGACTCAGTAGCCTCGGTTTTTCGGATGACTGCCTTGCCTGGTTCACCAATTACTTTGCAGACAGAGTTCAGTGTGTCAAATCGGAGGGCATGCTGTCCGGTCCTCTGGCAGTCTCTATGGGGGTGCGACAGGGTTCAATTCTCGGGCCGACTCTTTTCTCTGTATATATCAATGATGTTGCTCTTGCTGCGGGCGATTCCCTGATCCACCTCTACGCAGACGACACCATTCTATATACTTTCGGCCCGTCATTGGACACTGTGCTATCTAACCTCCAAACAAGCTTCAATGCCATACAACACTCCTTCCGTGGCCTCCAACTGCTCTTAAACGCTAGTAAAACCAAATGCATGCTTTTCAACCGATCGCTGCCTGCACCCGCATGCCCGACTAGCATCACCACCCTGGATGGTTCCGACCTTGAATATGTGGACATCTATAAGTACCTAGGTGTCTGGCGAGACTGCAAACTCTCCTTCCAGACTCATATCAAACATCTCCAATCGAAAATCAAATCAAGAGTCGGCTTTCTATTCCGCAACAAAGCCTCCTTCACTCACGCCGCCAAGCTTACCCTAGTAAAACTGACGATCCTTCCGATCCTCGACTTCGGCGATGTCATCTACAAAATGGCTTCCAACACTCTACTCAGCAAACTGGATGCAGTTTATCACAGTGCCATCCGTTCTGTCACTAAAGCACGTCATACCACCCACCACTGCGACCTGTATGCTCTAGTCGGCTGGCCCTCATTACATATTCGTCGCCAGACCCACTGGCTCCAGGTCATCTACAAGTCCATGCTAGGTAAAGCTCCGCCTTATCTCAGTTCACTGGTCACGATGGCAACACCCATCCGTAGCACGCGCTCCAGCAGGTGTATCTCACTGATCATCCCTAAAGCCAACACCTCATTTGGCCGCCTTTCGTTCCAGTACTCTGCTGCCTGTGACTGGAACGAATTGCAAAAATCGCTGAAGTTGGAGACTTTTATCTCCCTCACCAACTTCAAACATCAGCTATCTGAGCAGCTAACCGATCGCTGCTGCTCTACATAGTCTATTGGTAAATAGCCCACCCATTTTCACCTACCTCATCCCCATACTGTTTTTATTTATTTACTTGCTCTTTTGCACACCAATATCTCTACCTGTACATGACCATCTGATCATTTATCACTCCAGTGTTAATCTGCAAAATTGTAATTATTCGCCTACCTCCTCATGCCTTTTGCACACATTGTATATAGACTCCCCCCTTTGTTTTCTACTGTGTTATTGACTTGTTAATTGTTTATTCCATGTGTAACTCTGTGTTGTCTGCTCACACTGCTATGCTTTATCTTGGCCAGGTCGCAGTTGCAAATGAGAACTTGTTCTCAACTGGCCTACCTGGTTAAATAAAGGTGAAATAAAAAATAAAAAATAAAATAACAAAGAACAAACAGCAAAAATGTATACATGATCAAGTACAAAACTTTAACGGTTTAACTATTAAAGACTGAAGGCTGAACTCACTGGATTCTCCATTTACCTTGAACGAACTACAGGACAAAATAAAAACCCTGCCAAACCAAAAAGGCCTGTGCTGATGGAATCCTCAATGAAATTATAAAAGACAGACAACAAATTACAATTGGCTATAGTAAATCTCTTTAACATCATCCTTAGCTCTTGCATCTTTCCCAAAATGTGGAGACCAGGACTGATCATCCCAATCCACAGAGGTGGAGACAAATTTGACCCCAATAACTACCGTGGGACATGCATCAACATCAATCTTGGAAAAATCCTCTGCATTATCATTAACAGCAGACTCGTACATTTCCCCAGGGAAAACAATGTACTGAGCAAATGTCAAATTGTCTTTTTACCAAATTATCGTACGACAGACCACGTATTCACCCTGCACACCCTAATTGACAAACAAACAAACCAAAACATGCTTTGTTGATTTCAAAAAAAGCCTTCTACTCAATTTGGCATGAGGTCTGCTATACAAATTGATGGAAAGTGGTGTTGGGGGAAAAACACACAACATTATAAAATCCATGTTCACAAACAACAAGTGTGAGGTTAAAATAGGCAAAAAACACAGACATTTCTTCCCACAGGGCCGTGGGGTGAGACAGGGATGCAGCTTAAGCCCCACCCTCTTCAACCTATATATCAACGAATTGGCGCGGGCACTAGAACAGTCTGCAGCACCCGGCCTCACCCTACTAGAATCTGAAGTCAAATGTCTATGGTTTGCTGATGATCTGGTGCTTCTGTCTCCAACCAATGAGGGACTACAGCAGCACCTAGATCTTCTGCACAGATGCTGTCAGACCTGGGCCCTGACAGTAAATCTCAGTAAGACCAAAATAATGGTGTTCCAAAATAGGTCCAGACGCCAGGACCACAAATACAAATTCCATCTAGACACCGTTGCCCTAGAACACACAAAAAACTATGCAGACCTTGGCCTAAACATCAGCGCCACAGGTAACTTCCACAAAGCTGTGAACGATCTGTGAGACAAGGCAAGAAGGGCATTCTACGCCATCAAAAGGAACATAAGATTCGACATACTAATTAGGATCTGGCTAAAATACCTTCATCAGTTATAGAACCCATTTTCCTTAATGGTTGTGAGGTCTGGGGTCCGCTCACCAACCAAAAATTCACAAAATGGCACAAACACCAATTTAATTTTTTTATTTCACCTTTATTTAGCCAGGTAGGCTAGTTGAGAACAAGTTCTCATTTGCAACTGCGACCTTTTGAGACTCTGCATATAGAATTTTGAAAAAAATATCCTCTGTTTACAACGTAGAACACCAAATAATGCATGCAGAGCAGAAATAGGCCGATATCCGCTAATTATCAAAATCCAGAATAGAGCTGGATAGGCGTCAACGGGACAGTTATGTCAAGATCATAGATTTTAGAGTAACAACAAATGTCGGTACACAGAAGTGTCTTATGTCGGCTGAAAGCTTAAATTATTGTTAATCTAACTGCACTGTTCAATTTCCAGTAGCTATTACTGAGAAAAAATGCCATGCAATTGTTTGAGTAGAGCTCCAAACAACAAAACACTTTTTTCACCACGATAGGTTTGATAAAATCACCACTGAAGGTGAAATGTTTATTTACATTCTGAAATCTTGCTCTGATTTATAATCCAAAGGGTCCCAGAGATAACATGATGTGTCGTTTAGTTAGATAAAATAATTTTTCATATCCTAAAAAAGTCCATATAGCATGCACGATCGCATTTGTATTTCCACTCGTTCAATTTGCAAAGAAAGGAATCTGTGAAAATCCCTAAACGTTGTTTTAATGAATCAAATCACATTCGTATCTCTTCCTCAGAGATCCTAGAACGTAACCAGACCTCACTATATCATTAGGGGTGTAGTATATGCTATAGGACACCATATCAGAGACACTAGAAGGTAACAAGACTTCACTATTTCATTAGGGGTGTAGTATATCCTATAGGACACCATATTTGGTCAGAAAGTGACGCATTCATGGCACGCCGATGACGCGGGCGGCCATCACTTGAATGACTGTATCTTTGTCAAATAATCACCAATCAGGGTCAAACAAAGCTAGCAAGATAGCCAATGAGCTGGGCTTTACGGGAGTATCCGGGAACCATGTATATGTCATAAAATGTAGCTACTAACCTTGTACAACAGCGTGCCTTTTCATTTTGGACAAAATTATAAGGATATTCAGAGTTATGAATTTATGAAAACAGTTTTTTTGCAAATGTTGATCTTATAATATGGCTACTAATACTGGAAAAGCTAAATCAAAGTCCAAGTACACAGATTTGATGATATTCTTGTAGAAAAATGTAATTTGAATGCGAATGTCTCCTTCACGATTTGCCCAAATGTATCTGGGGACTTCGCACTAAAAGTCTTGTTGTTTACTCATACTTCAAATTATCCATCTGAAACTTTGTGCATACACTGGTGCCATCTTGTGGACACCATCGGAATTACAACCAGAGTGATGGCTACAACTATGACCTTTTGGTGGTGGTGGTGGTAGAAAAACACAGGTTGTTTTTTCTTTGTATTTTCTTCTACCTGATCTATTGTGATATATTCTCCTACATGCCACAAACTTTAAAGTGTTTCCTTTCAAATGGTACCAGGAATATGCATATCCTTGCTTCAGGTTCTGAAGCTACAGGCAGTTAGATTTGGGTCATTATAGGTGAACATTTTTTAAAAAGGGGGCTATCCCTAAGAAGTTCTAATTAAATTCTTCAACCCCCAAAAGAAAGTGATTTCCAAACCTTCCACAACAAAGCCATCAACTACAGAGAGATGAACCTGGAGAAGAGTCCCCTAAGCAAGCTGGTCCTGGGGCTCTGTTCTCAAACACAAACACACCCCACAGAGCCCCAGGACAGCAGCACAAATAGACCCAACCAAATCATGAGAAAACAAAAAAAGAATTACTTGACACATTGTAAAGAATTAACAAAAAAACAGAGCAAACTAGAATGCTATCTGGCCCTAAACAGAGAGTACACAGTGGCAGAATACCTGACCACTGTGACTGACCCAAACTTAAGGACAGCTTTGACTGTGTACAGACTCAGTGAGCATAGCCTTGCTATTGAGAAAGGCCGCCGTAGGCAGACCTGGCTCTCAAGAGAAGACAGGCTATGTGCTCACTGCCCACAAAATGAGGTGGAAACTGAGCTGCACTTCCTAACCTCCTGCCCAATGTATGACCATATTAGAGACACATATTTCCCTCAGATTACACAGATCCACAAAGAATTAGAAAACATACTCCCATATCTACTGGGTGAAATTCCACAGTGTGACGTCACAGCAGCAAGATGTGTGACCTGTTGCCACAAGAAAAGGGCAACCAGTGAAGAACAAACCCCATGTTAAATACAACCCATATTTATGCTTATTTATTTTCCCTTTCGCATTTTTGTACATCGTTGCTTATTTGTTTTCCCTTTTGTACTTCAACCATTTGCACATCGTTACAACTGTATACATGCATAATATGACATTTGAGATGTCTTTATTCTTTTGGAACTGTGGAATGTTTATTATTCATTTTTATTGTCGATTTCACTCTTGTTTATTATCTATTTCACAATGTTAAAATATGTTTCCCATGCCGATAAAGCCCCTTTCCAACAGACTGGGGCTCGGTCTACGGAGCAGCCAAGTGAACAGGATTAATAGTTCGTCCCAAATGTACCCAGTACTTGTATAGTTGTATAATATAATAATATAATTGTATAGCCATACTAGATTTGACCAGGACTCTGTAGTGTTCAGCTTCCTCTTTGTTGTGTTCAGCTTCCTCTCTGTACTGCTCAGCTTCCTCTCTGTAGTGCTCAGCTTCCTCTCTGTAGTGTTCCACTTCCTCTTTGTAGTGTTCAGCTTCCTCTCTGTAGTGCTCAGCTTCCTCCCTGTAGTGTTCAGCTTCCTCTTTGTAGTGTTTCCTCTCTGTAGTGTTCAACTTCCTCTCTGTTGTGTTCAGCTTCCTCTCTGTAGTGCTCAGCTTCCTCTCTGTAGTGTTCAGCTTCCTCTTTGTAGTGTTCAGCTTCCTCTCTGTAGTGCTCAGCTTCCTCTCTGTAGTGTTCAACTTCCTCTCTGTTGTGTTCAACTTCCTCTCTGTAGTGTTCAACTTCCTCTCTGTTGTGTTCAACTTCCTCTCTGTAGTGTTCAACTTCCTCTCTGTAGTGTTCAGCTTCCTCTCTGTAGTGTTCAGCTTCCTCTCTGTAGTGTTCAACTTCCTCTCTGTAGTGTTCAACTTCCTCTCTGTAGTGTTCAACTTCCTCTCTGTAGTGTTCAACTTCCTCTCTGTAGTGTTCAAATTCCTCTCTGTAGTGTTCAACTTCCTCTTTGTAGTGTTCAGCTTCCTCAGTGACATTCATGATGAACTGCTCCCTGATTAGTCGGGATCCAGATCACAGTGATTGATTGGTAGCAGTTTATAGATCAATATCACAGCATTACAGTCTGACATAAATTAATACTTCAGAGTATTAAAACTTCTTGGTGACGGGGCAGTATTTGAAATGCATGCCCAGATGAAATGCATGCCCAAATTCAACTGCCTGCTACTCATCACCAGAAGATAAGATATGCATAGTATTAGTGGATAGAAAACACTCTGAAGTTTCTAAAACTGTTTGAATCATGTCTGTTAGTATAACAGAACTTATTTAGTTGGCCAAACCCCGAGGACAAACCATTCAGATTGTGTTTTTTTTAGGTCACTCTCTTTTCAATGAGATTTCATTGGGAATAGAGATTTCTAAGGGACCTTCTTGCAGTTCCTACCGCTTCCACTGGATGTCAACAGTCTTTAGAAATTGGTTAAGGTAATTCCTTTGTGTAATGAAGAAGTACGGCCATCTTGAACGAGGGTCACTTGATGTGTACTGTTAGATAGAGGTGCGTGACCAGAAAGCTACAGTTTGTTTTCCTCCTGTATTGAACACAGATCATCCACTCTTCAATGTTAGCGATGATTTACATTAAAAAATACCTAAAGTTGTATTACAAAAGTAGTTTGAAATGTTTTGGCAAAGTTTACAGGTAACTTATGAGATATTTTGTAGTCACGTTGCACAAGTTGGAACCGGGGTTTTTCTGGATCAAACGCTCCAAATAAATGGACATTTTGGATGTATATTGACGGAATTATTCGAACAAAAGGACCATTTGTGATGTTTATGGGACATATTGGAGTGCCAAAAAATTATTATTTTTGAAATCTGACATGTTGGCTGGATTCACAGTACGTTTAGCTTTAATTTGGTATCTTACATATGTGATTTCATGAAAGTTTGATTTTTAAAGAAATGTATTTGAATTTGGCGCTCTGCATTATGCCTGGCTTTTGGCCAGGTGTGACGCCCAGAGAGGTTGAAGATTGTCTACTGGATAAGTCACTAATGTTCTGCGTCGCAAAGTTAGACAACAGCCTGGATGGACTGGAGGATATTGGGCATTTAGCGACGTTTTTGGTAAAGAAAAGGTGCTAGCTAAACCCCCTCCTCCTCATCCTCTTCCCCCTCCTCCTCTTCCTCATCGTCTTCTTCATCATCGTCGCCATAATCAGTGTTTATAACCCCATAAAGACAGCTCTGTGAAGTCTGTCTGAGGGACAAAGACAGCTCTGTGAAGTCTGTCTGAGGGACAAAGACAGCTCTGTGAAGTCTGTCTGAGGGACAAAGACAGCTCTGTGAAGTCTGTCTGAGGGACAAAGACAGCTCTGTGAAGTCTGTCTGAGGGACAAAGACAGCTCTGTGAAGTCTGTCTGAGGGACAAAGACAGCTCTGTGAAGTCTGTCTGAGGGACAAAGACAGCTCTGTGAAGTCTGTCTGAGGGACAAAGCAGCTACAACGCCATCTTAACCCAGAGTGGAAAAAGACATTAATGCCTCCAGTGTGTATGTGTGTGTGTGTGTGTGTGTGTGTGTGTGTGTGTGTGTGTGTGTGTGTGTGTGTGTGTGTGTCTGTGTGTCTGTGTGTGTGTGTGTGTGTGTGTGTGTGTGTGTGTGTGTGTGTGTGTGTGTGTGTGTGTGTGTGTGTGTGTGTGTGTGTTTAGAAGAAGTGCTGCTGTAAAGAGCCCATCTGGGATCGACCAGTCACTGACCCCTGTCTCTCCAACTGTGAGGAGAGGACTCTACAGTGTGAGAGAGAGACCAGTAGAACGCAGCACAGAAGACCATTGTACTAATGGCTTCTCTCTGAATCTAGAGCCTTACTACATCTCTCTGAATAGCCATAGTTCTGGCGTATTCTCTTACAAGTTTCAAGTTGTATTAGTCGTACGTACACAACACATGCTACACATCGTTCAACCAAACGCTTACTTGCTGGTTCATTCTTAATAATGCGACAACACTAAGAAATACTCAAAGATAATCAGCCAGCCCTGGACAGTCTTTAACACTGTTTACGTTCGTTAGACGCTGTTGTCTTGTCGTACGTTACACAGAGACGGTATCGCTCGTACTTCCAGATGATTACTACTACACAACACTGACAGGTTGTAGGCTGACGGTGTCGCTCGTACTTCCAGATGATTACTACTACACAACACTGGCTGCCAGTGGCTCACTAATTGAGGGAAGACAGGCTCATAGCGATGACTGGAATGGAATTATATGGAACGGTATCGAACGCGTCAGACACATGGTTTCAAAGTGGTTGATAAGTTCTGTTCACTCCATTTCAGACATTATTACGAGCCGTCTTCCTCTCAACAGCCTCCTGTGCTCTACACAAACACGGGTGTTCTGGTTTCACTTATGGACGGAGTCTTTATTAAGAGCAATTGCAATTTGCTAGTCAGCCGAATCACTGCTTTCACTGGTCTGTTTTACCGGTGACGTGAAGTGGAATAGGACGATGACCGAAGTAATCTGCCCGCTGGCTCCAAGAGGCTAGGTACCTTCCAGGGTCATTCATATTATTAACCAGGCTAGGTACCTTCAAGAGTCATTCATATTGTCAGCCAGGCTAGGTATCTTCCAGGGTCATTCATATTGTTAGCCAGGCTAGGTACCTTCAAGGGTCATGGCAGGTAGCGACAGAGTGTAGAGGAGGCAGGTAGCCTAGTGGTTAGAGTGTAGAGGTGGCAGGTAGCCTAGTGGTTAGAGTGTAGAGGAGGCAGGTAGCCTAGTGGTTAGAGTGTAGAGGAGGCAGGTAGCCTAGTGGTTAGAGTGTGGAGGAGGCAGGTAGACAAATGGTTAGAGTGTAGAGGAGGCAGGTAGCCTAGTGGTTAGAGTGTAGAGGAGGCAGGTAGCCTAGTGGTTAGAGTGTAGAGGAGGCAGGTAGCCTAGTGGTTAGAGTGTAGAGGAGGCAGGTAGCCTAGTGGTTAGAGTGTAGAGGAGGCAGGTAGCCTAGTGGTTAGAGTGTAGAGGAGGCAGGTAGCCTAGTGGTTAGAGGAGGCAGGTAGCCTAGTGGTTAGAGTGTAGAGGTGGCAGGTAGCCTAGTGGTTAGAGTGTAGAGGAGGCAGGTAGCCTAGAGGTTAGAGTGTAGAGGAGGCAGGTAGCCTAGTGGTTAGAGTGTAGAGGAGGCAGGTAGCCTAGTGGTTAGAGTGTAGAGGAGGCAGGTAGCCTAGTGGTTAGAGTGTAGAGGAGGCAGGTAGCCTAGTGGTTAGAGTGTAGAGGAGGCAGGTAGCCTAGTGGTTAGAGTGTGGAGAGGGCAGGTAGACAAATGGTTAAAGCGTTGAACTAGTAACCGAAATGTTGCAGGATCTAATCCCTGAGCTGACAAGGTAAAAGGCTGTCGTTCTGCACCTGAACAGGCTGTTAACCCACTGTTCCTAGGCTGTCATTGAAAATAAGAATTTGTTATTTTAACTGACTTGCCTACTTAAATAAAGTTAAAATTAATAAATAAATAAAAACAACCAATTTTTATTAAATGCAACAGAATGTGGTGCTATTTCTTTTCAAGATTTAATTTTCATAACATTAAAATGAGTTTTTCTAATATGTATTGTATTATATTTAATGTCATATCAAATCTAGCTATTTATAATTTTAAAAAGTTCCAATCGACCATCTTAAAATAAATGCATTTTTTTCTATTTAAAAAAACAAACAAAACAATGTACAATATGTTTTATTTTACATAAAGTATTAAATCTGGCAAATAAATATAATCTGTAAAAACATATTTACTCTTTGCCCTTTACCATTTACTCTGTACTAATACCATTTACTCTGTACTAATACCATTTACTCTGTACCAATACCATTTACTCTGTGCCAATACCAATACCATTTACGCTGTACCAATACCATTTACGCTGTACTAATACCATTTACGCTGTACTAATACCATTTACGCTGTACTAATACCATTTACGCTGTACCAATACCATTTACTCTTTGCCCTTTACCATTTACGCTGTACCAATACCATTTACTCTGTGCCAATACCAATACCATTTACGCTGTACCAATACCATTTACGCTGTACTAATACCATTTACGCTGTACTAATACCATTTACGCTGTACCAATACCATTTACGCTGTACTAATACCATTTACTCTGTGCCAATACCAATACCATTTACTCTGTACTAATACCATTTACTCTGTGCCAATACCATTTACTCTGTACTAATACCATTTACGCTGTACTAATACCATTTACTCTGTACCAATACCAATACCATTTACGCTGTACCAATACCATTTACTCTGTGCCAATACCAATACCATTTACTCTGTACTAATACCATTTACTCTGTACTAATACCATTTACTCTATACCAATACCAATACCATTTGCTCTGTACTAATACCATATACGCTGTACCAATACCATTTGCTCTGTACCAATACCATTTACTCTGTACTAATACCATTTACTCTGTACCAATACCATTTACTCTGTACCAATACCATTTACTCTGTACTAATACAATTTACTCTGTACTAATACCATTTACTCTGTACTAATACCATTTACTCTGTGCCAATACCAATACCATTTACGCTGTACCAATACCATTTACTCTGTACCAATACCATTTACTCTGTACTAATACCATTTACTCTGTGACAATACCATTTACTCTGTGACAATACCATTTACTCTGCACCAATACCAATACCATTTACTCTCTACTAATACCATTTACTCTGTGCCAATACCAATACCATTTACGCTGTACTAATACCATTTACTCTGTGCCAATACCAATACCATTTACTCTGTACTAATACCATTTACTCTGTGCCAATACCATTTACTCTGTACTAATACCATTTACTCTGTGCCAATACCAATACCATTTACGCTGTACCAATACCATTTACTCTGTACCAATACCATTTACTCTGTGCCAATACCATTTACTCTGTGCCAATACCATTTACGCTGTACCAATACCATTTACTCTGTACCAATACCATTTACTCTGTACTAATACCATTGACTCTGTGACAATACCAATACCATTTACTCTGTACTAATACCATTGACTCTGTACCAATACCATTTACTCTGTACTAATACCATTTACTCTGTACTAATACCATTTACTCTGTACAGATACCAATACCATTTACTCTGTACTAAAACCATTGACTCTGTACCAATAACATTTACTCTGTACTAATACCATTTACTCTGTACTAATACCATTTACTCTGTACCAATACCAATATCATTTACTCTGTACTAATACCATTGACTCTGTACTAATACCATTTACTCTGTACTAATACCATTTACTCTGTACTAATACCATTTACTCTGTACCAATACCAATACCATTTGCTCTGTACTAATACCATTGACTCTGTACCAATACCATTTACTCTGTACCAATACCATTTACTCTGTACTAATACCATTTACTCTGTACTAATACCATTTACTTTGTACTAATACCATTTACTCTGTACCAATACCATTTACTCTGTACTAAGGAGAGGAGAGAGGAGAGGGGAGGGGAGAGGAGAGGAAAGGAGGGGTAAGAGGTGAGGCCCAGGCGCTGATGTATGTTCATGCTGTTAGTTACCACCACCCCATCATAGCATAACGTTAGTTACCACCACCACCCCATCATAGCATAACGTTAGTTACCACCACCACCCCATCATAGCATAACATTAGTTACCACCACCCCATCATAGCATAACGTTAGTTACCACCACCACCCCATCATAGCATAACGTTAGTTACCACCACCACCCCATCATAGCATAACGTTAGTTACCACCACCACCCCATCATAGCATAACGTTAGTTACCACCACATCATAGCATAATGTTAGTTACCACCACCCCATCATAGCATAACGTTAGTTACCACCACCACCCGTCATAGCATAACGTTAGTTACCACCACCACCCATCATAGCATAACGTTAGTTACCACCACCCCATCATTGCATAACGTTAGTTACCACCACCCCATCATAGCATAACGTTAGTTACCACCACCCCATCATAGCATAACGTTAGTTACCACCACCCCATCATAGCATAATGTTAGTTACCACCACCCCATCATAGCATAACGTTAGTTACCACCACCCATCATAGCATAACGTTAGTTACCACCACCACCCCGTCATAGCATAACGTTACTGTACCATTCTCCCCATATTCACTCCAACCAGCCGTAAGCCCTGCTACAATGCAGATGGGACAACACACAGTAACAGCTGCATGTTACAGTGTGCATTGTAGTGTTGTACACGCTCTAATATGTTTCAGAAGGCTCATCTCTGAAATGGCAACTACATCCTAGTTTAGCCTAGCTTAGCCTAGCGTAGCATAGAGTAGAATATCATAGAATAGCATAGCACAGGCTAACACACGGGCAGAAGACATGGGACTCATTTTGTGTCGCGGCAGCTAAAGCCCTCTCCGTATCGTGGAGGCCCAAAACTAAAATGGAGAAGAGATTTCATTTTTGGACTGTGAAGGGAGGAGGGACGAGCCAGGGTTTGGATAAAGCTGGGATGTACATCCATGTTGCTATTCATCTCTTCAACATGGGCTAATAGCGCCCTCTAGCATCTGCTCTCTGAACTACATTGTGGCTGGTCTCTCCCTCTCCTGGGCTCATAGTGCCCTCTAGCCTCTGCTCTCTGAACTACACCATGGCTGGCCTCTCCCTCACCCTAACAAGCCACCCTTCCTATCTCAGTTGTGGTCTGGGAGCCAGGCTTTGCCCCATAGCTCCAGTTCAGCCCATCAGCCCCAGGTCACCAGAATTTCAACAGAAGCCATGAAAGGCTTCTTTAAAGGCTTCATCAACTGTGACCAAGCCCCGTCAGCAGTAACCCATGTTATACAGGCTGCAGTTACGACCCCCTCAAAGACTGCCCAGAGGAAAAAGGGGGGTGGGAGGGAGGTGACAGGGAGGGAGGAGGGGGGAGAGGGGTAGAGGGTGGGCACATGGCCTCAGAAGTTTCCTACCTTCCCTTGAACTGGAGGTGGACAGGGCTTTTAAAAACAACACATTTGTGATTCCCAGTGTCTGGGGATGGAGTGTGGTCTACAGATGGCTCTGAATGGAGCTGCTTGCTCTCTCTCTCTCTCTCTCTCTCTTCTAGACACTCTTATTCTCTCTGTCTCTCTGTCTCTCTCTCTCTCTCTCTCTCTCTCTCTTCTAGACACTCTTCTCTCTTCTAGACACTCTTATTCTCTCCCCATCTCTCCTCTCTTTCTCTCCCTCTCTTCTAGACACTCTTATTCTCTCTCTCTCTCTCTCTCTCTTCTAGACACTCTTATTCTCTCCCCTTCTCTCTCTCCTCTCTTTCTCTCCCTCTCATTTCAATTAAATTCAAAAGGCTTTAGTGGCATGGGGAACATATGTTTACATTGCCAAAGCAAATGAAATAGATCATGAACAAAAGTGACGTAAACAATGAAAATTAACATTACACTCAAAAGTTCCAAGAGAATAAAGACATTACAAATGTCAAATTATGTCTATATACAGTGTTGTAACGATGTGCAAATAGTTAAAGTATAAAAGAGAAAATAAATGAACATAAATACGGTGTTTGTTCTTCACTGGTTGCCCTTTTCTGGTGGCAACAGGTCACACACCTCGCTGCTGTGATGTCACACTGTGGTATTTCACCCAGTAGATATGGGAGTTTATCAAAATTGGATTTGTTTTCTAATTCTTTGTGGATCTGTGTAATCTGAGGGAAATATGTCTCTCTTATATGGTCATACATTAGGCAGGAGGTTAGGAAGTGCAGCTCAGTTTCCACCTCATGTTGTGGGCAGTGTGCACACAGCCTGTCTTTTCTTGAGAGCCAGGTCTGCCTATAGAGAACTTTCTCAATATCAAGGCTATGCTTGCTGAGTCAAAGCTTACCTTAAGTTTGGGTCAGTCACAGTGGTCAGGTATTCTGCCGCTGTGTACTCTCTGTTTAGGGCCAAATAGCTTTCTAGTTTGCTCTGTTTTTTTGTTAATTCTTTACAATTTGTCAACTAATTATCTTTTTGTTTTCTCATGATTTGGTTGGGTCTAATTGTGCTGCTGTCCTGAGGCTCTCTGGGGAGTGTTTGTGAACAGAGTCCCAGGACCAGCTTGCTTAGGGGACTCTTCTCCAGGTTCATCGCTCTGTAGGTGATGGCTTTGTAATGGAAACGTTTGGGAATCGCTTCCTTGTGGTTGTAGAATTTAACAGCTCATTTCTGATTTTGATAATCAGCCTAATTCATATGTGGTGTTCAATGTTGTACAATGCAAATTAATTACTTAAAAATCATACAATGTGATTTTCTGGATTCTTGTTTTAGATTCTGTCTCGCACAGTTGAAGTGTACCTATGATAACAATTACAGACCTCCACATGCTTTGTAAGTAGGAAAACCTGCAAAATCGGCAGTGTATCAAATACTTGTTTTCCCCACTGTATATATATATTTACATAAAAATATATGGGGGATTGGAAATGATGCAGACAATTACATTGATGGAAGCAACAATCTGCAGTATAGAAGATACACTATGTATTAAAATACATAAATAGCCTTTTTACTCACAAGCCTTGTGAGTTTTGGGGCTGTTGCTGGGCAACACAGACTTTCAACTCCCTCCAAAGATGTTCTATGGGGTTGAGATCTGGAGACTGGCTAGGCCACTCCAGGATCTTGAAATTCTTCTTACGAAGCCACTCCTTCGTTGCCCAGGCGGTGTGTTTGGGATCATTGTCATGCTGAAAGACCCAGCCACGTTTCATCTTCAATGCCCTTGCTGATGGTAGGCTTTGTTACTTTGGTCCCAGCTCTCACAGCCCCAAAACATTACTGCTCTAGAGGAGATCTGCATGGAGGAATGGGCCAAAATACCAGCAACAGTGTGTGAAAACCTTGTGAAGACTTACAGAAAACGTTTGACCTCTCATTGCCAACAAAGTGTATATAACAAAGTATTGAGATAAACTTTTGTTATTGACCAAATACTTATTTTCCAGCATAATTTGCAAATAAATTCATTCAAATTCACTACAATGTGATTTTCTGGATTTTTTTTCTTCTCATTTTGTCTGTCATAGTTGAAGTGTACCTATGATGAAAATTACAGGCCTCTCTCATCTTTTTATGTTTGACAACTTGCACAATTGGTGGCTGACTAAATACTTGTTTTGCCCCTCTGCATATAATTCCTGCTGTCTGTCTATCTGACATTTGCAACATTGTTTCAATATTCAAATTGAATCTCCAGCTGTCCCATAGTAATGAACATGTCGGCAGTCGGGACGAGACAGACAGGCAGGGAGCGTTTCTCAGCCAGTCTAAATCATGAATCAGTTGGTATCATTTTTATGGATACAAAGAAATGTAAATTCCAAAAAAGGTCAAGTGAAACAAAGTTTGCAGTCTTTCCAGCTTCAGTGTGAAGTGATTGTGTTACCGTAGCTGTGTTGTTGGCTAGCTCCTCTGAACAACAGTGATTGTGTTACCGTAGCTGTGTTGTTGGCTAGCTCCTCTGAACAACAGTGATTGTGTTACCGTAGCTGTGTTGTTGGCTAGCTCCTCTGAACAACAGTGATTGTGTTACCGTAGCTGTGTTGTTGGCTAGCTCCTCTGAACAACAGTGATTGTGTTACCGTAGCTGTGTTGTTGGCTAGCTCCTCTGAACAACAGTGATTGTGTTACCGTAGCTGTGTTGTTGGCTAGCTCCTCTGAACAACAGTGATTGTGTTACCGTAGCTGTGTTGTTGGCTAGCTCCTCTGAACAACAGTGATTGTGTTACAGTGATTGTGTAGCTGTGTTGTTGGCTAGCTCCTCTGAACAACAGTGATTGTGTTACCGTAGCTGTCTGAACAACAGTGATTTGTTGGCTAGCTCCTCTGAACAACAGTGATTGTGTTACCGTAGCTGTGTTGTTGGCTAGCTCCTCTGAACAACAGTGATTGTGTTACCGTAGCTGTGTTGTTGGCTAGCTCCTCTGAACAACAGTGATTGTGTGAACCAGTAACAGCTCCTCTGAACAACAGTGATTGTGTTACCGTAGCTGTGTTGTTGGCTAGCTCCTCTGAACAACAGTGATTGTGTTACCGTAGCTGTGTTGTTGGCTAGCTCCTCTGAACAACAGTGATTGTGTTACCGTAGCTGTGTTGTTGGCTAGCTCCTCTGAACAACAGTGATTGTGTTACCGTAGCTGTGTTGTTGGCTAGCTCCTCTGAACAACAGTGATTGTGTTACCGTAGCTGTGTTGTTGGCTAGCTCCTCTGAACAACAGTGATTGTGTTACCGTAGCTGTTGTTGGCTGCTCCTCTGGCAGTGATTGTGTTACCTAGCTGAACAACAGTGATTGTGTTACTGTAGCTGTGTTGTTGGCTAGCTCCTCTGAACAACAGTGATTGTGTTACCGTAGCTGTGTTGTTGGCTAGCTCCTCTGAATAACAGTGATTGTGTTACCGTAGCTGTGTTGTTGGCTAGCTCCTCTGAACAACAGTGATTGTGTTACCGTAGCTGTGTTGTTGGCTAGCTCCTCTGAACAACAGTGATTGTGTTACCGTAGCTGTGTTGTTGGCTAGCTCCTCTGAACAACAGTGATTGTGTTACCGTAGCTGTGTTGTTGGCTAGCTCCTCTGAACAACAGTGATTGTGTTACCGTAGCTGTGTTGTTGGCTAGCTCCTCTGAACAACAGTGATTGTGTTACCGTAGCTGTGTTGTTGGCTAGCTCCTCTGAACAACAGTGAGTGATTGTGAACAACAGTGATTGTGTTACCGTAGCTGTAGCTGTGTTGTTGGCTAGCTCCTCTGAACAACAGTGTTGTTGGCTAGCTCCTCTGAACAACAGTGATTGTGTTACCGTAGCTGTGTTGTTGGCTAGCTCCTCTGAACAACAGTGATTGTGTTACCGTAGCTGTGTTGTTGGCTAGCTCCTCTGAACAACAGTGATTGTGTTACCGTAGCTGTGTTGTTGGCTAGCTCCTCTGAACAACAGTGATTGTGTTACCGTAGCTGTGTTGTTGGCTAGCTCCTCTGAACAACAGTGATTGTGTTACCGTAGCTGTGTTGTTGGCTAGCTCCTCTGAACAACAGTGATTGTGTTACCGTAGCTGTGTTGTTGGCTAGCTCCCCTGACCAACAGTGATTGTGTTACCGTAGCTGTGTTGTTGGCTAGCTCCCCTGACCAACAGTGTCCTAACGAGAGAGCACATTTTCTATGCCAGGCCAAATCACGCCTCATTAGCTCATTGTTATGGATGTATCCAAAAATCAAAATAAATGTCACTAGAAAACAGCTTAAACAAATGCAAATGTGGCTACTTTGCTGTTATTCTGGCGGCACTTTTTGACGTGACTGTAAGTTAGCCGTAGTTGGCTAGCTAGCAGGCAAGGGATAAGAACAGCCAGTGTGGCAAAGGAACGTTGAAAACAAACGACTGGGTCGCGTCCATAGATACACAACAAAAAGACTGAACGACTGAATCGCATCCCTGGCAACCCGAACCGATAGAATGAACGACCAATCCGCTTGAGTAGCAACCCTAGATTTGTATCTGGTGGAAGGATGAAATAGAATGAATAAATGAATAAATTAAGTAAAGTTTTTAAATGAAGTATGTCAATCATTATTTGAATATGTTGCTAACCTGTTGTATAAAAGTGATAATGCCCTCGAAGATGGTGTTTGGAGGATATTTTGGCACGACTTTGTCTCGGTCCTAACACCTATTCCAATATACGCTGCAAACACCAGCTTCTCGGGCACTGCCGTACCTAAAACACTATTAGTTCATTGTCAGTGATTAGAGTACTGTGAATGAAGTACACAGAGAAAGTGCAACTAGACAAACACTACACAAGACCAATGATGCAGACTGAGGAAATCATCATGTATTTCTACCCAAATCAGTCAACATGTCAACATGAATCACAACAAAACATGTCCCAGTTCTCATGCAACTACAGTAGTGTGCATAACTCAGCAAACAGACAAACAGCTCAGCAAACAGACAAACTTAAAATACTGTAGTACAGGTTACAATTACAGTAAATAACAACCATTAAAAAAATCTGAAGAAAACTGACAATATTGTTACAGAAAATAATACAGTAAACATACTATACATTATCTCTTCTGGATCTGGCCAGAGAATTTCATCATCACAAGCAATATCGTCATTAGCAAGACAACGCGGGAAGAACCGTCTTGAATGTCGAATCCATCCTTGCACAGCTGCGGCGTCGACTTGGTCACAGGCGTCCTACATGGCCTGAATGAGGGGTACCTGAGCCTGGGGCTGGAGATCGTAAACCTCCATGGCCTGAATGAGGGGTACCTGAGCCTGGGGCTGGAGATTGTAAACCTCCATGGCCTGAATGAAGGGTACTGGAGCCTGGGGCTGGAGATTGTAAACCCATGGCCTGAATGGCCTGAATAGGGCTGGGGTAACCTCCTGGCCTGGGGCTGAGCCTGGGGCTGGAGATCATGGCCTGAAACCTTCCTGGCCTGAATGACCTTCCTGGCCTGGGTACCTGAGCCTGGGGCTGGAGATTGTAAACCTCCATGGCCTGAATGAAGCCTGGGGGGTGTAAACCTCCATGGCCTGGGGCTGGGGAGATTGTAAACCTCCATGGCCTGAATGACCTTCCTGGCCTGGGTACCTGAGCCTGGGGCTGGAGATTGTAAACCTCCATGGCCTGAATGATGGGGTACCTGAGCCTGGGGCTGGAGATCGTAAACCTTCCTGGCCTGAATGAGGTGTACCTGAGCCTGGGGCTGGGGCTGGAGATCGTAAACCTCCATGGCCTGAATGAGGGGTACCTGAGCCTGGGGCTGGAGATCGTAAACCTTCCACCGCCATGCAGAGAACAACTCTTCGATAGGGTTTAGAAACAGAGAGTATGGTGGAAGGTATAGTACTGTCAACTGTGGATGGTGGTGAAACCAGTTCTGGACCAAAGTGGAATGACACATTGTCCCAGATGACCGTGTATTGCATCTGGTACATTTCATTACCTGCTGTGACGATGTGGTGCAATCGGTCCAAAAATGCGAGAATGTGAGGTGGGTTGTAAGGGCCCATTTTGGCATGACGGAGGACAACCTCATGCTGTGAAATGGCAGCGCAAAGGGTGATGTTACCCCCACGTTGCCCTGGGACATTGATTATAGCCCTGTGGCCAATGATATTTCTGCCTCTCCTTCTTGCTTTTGTGAGGTTGAACCCTGCCTCATCAATATATATGAATTCATGGGGCGGCAGGGTAGCCTAGTGGTTAGAGCGTTGGACTAGTAACCGGAAGGTTGTGAGTTCAAACCCCTGAGCTGACAAGGTACAAATCTGTCGTTCTGCCCGTGAACAGGCAGTTAACCCACTGTTCCCAGGCCGTCATTGAAAATAAGAATGTGTTCTTAACTGACTTGCCTGGTTAAATAAAGGTAAAATTAAAATTAAATTAAATCATGCAGGATTTCCTCAGCATCCATCTGCAAAACTCCCTGAAATACAGTGAAAGACCAGATTGTGTAGTTCAGGATAGAACTAGTATACAGTCAATGTAAAAATGTCATGTGTGCAGTATGCAACATCACAGTGCTATAGTGAACAACTACATACCTCCACATACTCAGCTGTTTGACCCTCTCTGAATTCCTCTCAAAAGGCACTCGATAAAGTTGTTTCATTTGAACCTGATGTCTATTCAGGATGCGTGCCAGTGACTGAGAGACCGGATGGACATTATTGAAAATGGCATGGTCACCAATAATGTTGTCTTGTAGTTCTCTGAGACCTGATGGACATTATTGAAAATGGCATGGTCACCAATAATGTTGTCTTGTAGTTCTCTGGGACCTGATAGCATTATTGGCCAAAACCATGTTTATTATCTCTCTCTCTTGTTCTTGCGTGAATATGGGCCCCCTTCCTCCTTGTCGTTCCCGACCCTCAATCCTATGTAGAGAATAATACATGTAACTTACTGTACAATGTCACAGGAAGGGGTATCACAAGTGCTGATATGGTGCAGACAATAAGCAGCTGATTACTGTAACTGTAGACAGATCTTCTACCTGTTTTCCTGTCGAAAAGTCCTTATGACAGATGCCACTGTATATCTGCTAAGATTTGGCTGAACTCTCTGTCCAGCCTCCCTCAGCGTCAATCCGTGGTTCACAACATGGTCCACTAGCGTTGCACCAATGTCATTTGATAAGTTTGGTCCTCTTCTTCTTTGTGCATGTTCTCCTCCTGCTTCAGGTCTTCCTCGACCTCTGGCTCGGCCTCTGGCTCGGCCTCTTCCTCTACCTCCTCCTCGGTGTACTCCTCCTCTTACCCTCACTCTTCTTCTGACTCCTTCCAGTTTGGTTGAAGGCAGGTGAACCTACGTGCTGCATTTTTATAGTGCTTAAACCTGATTGGTGTGTCTACAATTTAGCAATCATGTGTTTGTGCACCTGATGACTGTGTTAAACAGATTGGCTCATAGGTGTGGTAATTTGACAGTCAGTGCTTTGAAATTGCAAGGAAGTGACATCATGATATACTTCTGTGTCTGATGTATACAAGTGTGTTTAGTGTTTTGCAAATAGTGTGAAGCTGACAATGTGCTTATAGTTGTGCAAATCTAGCCTTGTGTTTTGCTCCTTGAGTGTAAGGTTTTGCTAATTGTGGGAAAAGTACAATTTTAGTGTGTAAGCAATTGTAAAAAAAACTGTAATAATAGTTTGATCCGAGTGTGGACTTCTGACATTATATAAATGACAATATTGTTGGACCAAGGGACAACGAAAAAAGTGCAAGGAACTTGAACAGAACTAGTCCAGCGGGCACCACAGCTTTAAGTTCTGATTCCAACAACCAGTAAAATAAGAAATAAAGTTAGAAAGAGGTGGAAAATATCCCAAATATATAATAAATAGTTATTTTGTGAGGGTCTGCCAACATGAGGGAAAGGAAACTGGACAACCAGGCAAAGGCGTATGCCTTGGCAGAGGGAGCCGTGAGTGTGTGTGTGTGTGTGTGTGTGTCTGTGTGTGTGTGTGTCACTGTGTGTATGTGTGTGTGTGTGTGTGTGTGTGTGTGTGTGTGTGTGTGTGTGTGTGTGTGTGTGTGTGTGTGTGTGTGTGTGTGTGTGTGTGTGTGTGTGTGTGTGTGTGTGTGTGTGTGTGTGAAAAACAATACTTTAAAATCCCACTTCAGTAGTTTTTGTGGTATCTGCTTGAGTGGGGATATACCCGGCTGTGACTATAACCGAAGAGAGTTCTCCTGGGAGGTAATACGGTCAGCATTTGATTGTGAGGTATTCTAGGTCAGGAGAACAAAAGGACTTGAGTTTCAGAATGTTATCACAATCACACCATGAGTCGTTAATCACGAAGCATACCACCCCCCACCCCCCACCCCAGGTGCATTCTTCATCCTGGACAGTTCTTCATTCCTGTCTGCGCGTATCTTAGGAGCTACAAGCAGAGCTGTCATGTTTGTTGGCGCCATCTTACCCAAGAGAACATCATTTCTATTCATCTTCTGATCTGTTCTGGCTGACTCACCAAACACAAAAGCTTAGTTTGTAAGTTATGTCTGAGTGTTGGAGTGTGCCACTGGCTATTATTACATTTTTTTTAAATAAAACAATTGTGCCATCTGGTTTGCTTAACGGAAGGAATTTGAACTTGTTTATACTTTTACTTTTGATCCTTAAAACCTCTTTGGGATAGGGGGCAGCATTTTCACTTTGGGATAAATAGCGTGCCCAATTTCAACTTCCTGCTACTCATGCCAAGAATATAAGATAGGCATATTATTAGTAGATTTGGATAGAAAACACTCTGAAGTTTCTAAAACTGGTTCAATCATGTCTGTGAGTATAACAGAACTTATGTAGCAGGCGAAACCCCGAGGACAAACCATTCAGAATGTATTTTTGTTGTTTTTTTGTTGTTTTTGAGGTCACTGTCTATTCAATGGGTTTTCATTGGGGAACTGGACTTTAAAAACACTTGTTTGCAGTTCCTACCGCTTCCACTGGATGTCACCAGTCTTTTCAAAATGGTTGAGGTTATTCCATTGTGAAATGAAGAAGTACGGTCATCTTGAAACAGTGTAACACCTTTTTGAAATCTGACATGTTGGCTGGATTCACAACGAGTGTAGCTTTAATTTGGTATCTTACATGTGTGATTTAATGAAAGTTAAAATGTTATAGTATTTTATTTAAATATGGCGTGTGTCAAATGAAATGTGTGTTTCGTATCATAACAAAATATTATTTTCATGAAGTCGTGTATAGTTTTGACCGGGTGGCTCGTCTCAGACGATCCTACAGGTGAAGAAGCCGGATGTGGAGGTCCTGGGCTGGCGTGGTTACACGTGGTCTACTGCCAAATTCTCTAAAACAACATTGGAGGTGGCTTATGGTAGAGAAATTAACATTAAATTCACTGGCAGCAGCTCTGGTGTAAAGGACATTCCAGTAGTCAGCATACCAATTGCAATCTCCCTCAAAACCCGACAGCTGTGGTATTGTTTTGTGTGACAAAACTGCACATCATAGATTGGCCATTTGTTTTTGTCCCCAGCACAAGGTGCACCTGTGTAATGGCCATGCTGTTTAATCAGCTTCTTAATATTCCACACCTGTCAGGTGGATGGATTATTTTGGAAAAATAAACAAAACAAAAAAGCTCTCTAAAAGGGATGTAAACAAATGCATGCACAAACATTTTCAGAAATCAGCTTTTTGTGATGGAAAATGTTTGGGATATTTTTATTTCAGCTCATGAAAAATGAGACCAACACTTTACATGCTGCATTCATATTTTTGTTCAGTGTATAATTATGTAGACTGACATCCAGAACGTGTTGTGTTAAAAGTCCCACTCATTGCATTCTGTGTCACAGGATGACATCACAGCAGACTGGTACCCAGGCTATTATCTTGTGATTTTATAATCTGGCTATTATCTTATTTTCTTATTATCAGGACATCATCTTATTATATTATTATCAGGCTGTTATCTTATTATCTTATTATCAGGCTGCTGTCTTATTATCAGGCTGTTATCTCATTATATTATTATCATGTTGTAACTTACATCTTATGATCTTATTATCAGGCTGTTATCTTATTATCATACTGTTGTCTCATTATCTTATTATCAGGCTGTTATCTCATGATCTTATTATCAGGCTGTTATCCCATTATCTTATTATCAGGCTGTTATCTCATTATCTTATTATCAGGCTGTTATCTTATTATATTAATATCAGGCTGTTATCTTATTATCTCATTATCAGACTGTTATCTTATTATCTCATTATCAGACTGTTATCTTATTATCATGCTGTTATCTCATTATATTATTATCAGACTGTTATCTTATCATCTTATTATCAGGCTTTTATCTTATTATCTCATTATCAGACTGGTATCTTATTATCAGGCTGTTATCTTATTATCTCATTATCAGACTGTTATCTTATTATCTTATTATCAGGCTGTTATCTTTTCAGAGTGTTCTATCTTTTCTAAAGCATCTGACTCCATAAGACATCAGCAATGTGAAGATTACTCTGCACATTGCCCCTGGAAGACCAACAGCGCCAGTCTGTCTCTGCTCTCTCAGCATGTGACGGTGAGTTGTTGAAGCTCGTCACAGACACACACAGTGAAGAAGTGAAGAGCCTGTTGTGCTCCACACCAGTTTCACTCACTTCTCACTCAGAGGATTCCTTCTCACAGCCCAAATATTAGCGAAACTAAGTAATTATCGAAATTCAGAAAAGTGACGTTACATTCTATAACCACCTAAAAGGAAGCGATTCCCAAAACGTTCATAACAAAGCCATCACCTACAGAGAGATGAACCTGGAGAACAGTCCCCTAAGCAAGCTGGTCCTGGGGCTCTGTTCACAAACACACCCCACAGAGCCATCACCTACAGAGAGATGAACCTGGAGAACAGTCCCCTGAGCAAGCTGGTCCTGGGGCTCTGTTCACAAACACAAACAGACCCTACAGAGCCATCACCTACAGAAAGATTACTTGGAGAACAGTCACCTGAGCAAGCTGGTCCTGGAGCTCTGCTCACAAACACAAACAGACCCTACAGAGCCATCACCTACAGAGAGATGAACCTGGAGAAGAGTCCCCTAAGCAAGCTGGTCCTGGAGCTCCGTTCACAAACAGACTGGACAGAGCCCCAGGACAGCAGCACAATTAGACCCAACCAAATTATGAGAAAACAAAAAGATAATTACTTGGCACATTGGAAAGAATGAACAAAAAAACAGAGAGAACTAGAATGCTATTTGGCCCTAAACAGAGAGTACACAGCGGCAGAATACCTGACCACTGTGACTGACCCAAACTTAAGGAAAGTTTTGACTATGTAGAGACTCAGTGAGCATAGCCTTGCTATTGAGAAAGGCCGCCGTAGGCAGACCTGGCTCTCAAGAGAAGACAGGCTATGTGATCACTGCCCACAAAATGATTACACAGACAGACACAGAATTTGAAAACAAATCCAATTTTGATGAACTCCCATATCTACTGGGTGAAATACCACAGTGTGACATCACAACAGCAAGATGTGTGACCTGTTGCCACTAGAAAAGGTCAAGCAGTGAAGAACAAACACCACTGTAAATACAACCCATATTCATTTGTATTTCCCTTTTGTACTTGAACTATTTGTACATCGTTACAATACTGTACAGTATATAGCCATAATATGACATTTGAAATATCTCTATACCTTTAGAACCTATTTTTCTATTGTTTATTTCACTTTTGTTTATTATCTATTTCACTTGCTTTGGCGATGTAAACATATGTTTCCCATGCCACTAAAGCACCTTCAACTGAAATTGAGAGAGAGAGAGAGAGAGAGAGAGAGAGAGAGAGAGAGAGAGAGAGATGGAAGGGTTATTTGAATTTGTGTTGAGGATCACCCTCTGCTGCCAGTGTTTATAAGGTTTGAGATGCCAGTGTTTGTACAGTTTGAGATGCCAGTGTTTGTACAGTTTGAGATGCCAGTGTTTGTACAGTTTGAGATGCCAGTGTTTGTACAGTTTGAGATGCCAGTGTTTGTACAGTTTGAGATGCCAGTGTTTGTACAGTTTGAGATGCCAGTGTTTGTACAGTTTGAGATAGGAGGAGGAGATAGAGAAGGAGGGGGAGGGAGGGGAAGGAGGATGAAAAGGTGGAGGAGGGAGGAGAGAGGAGAAGAAGGAGAATGAGAAGGAGGGAGGGAGGAGAGAGGAGAAGAAGGAGAACGAGAAGGAGGGAGGGAGGTAGCTAACGGACGAACGAGAAACTGGCACACACATTTTCTCCCTAGATACAGAGAGAACTGGCTGCTGTTTAGTTTCCAGGATGAAGCATTTTGGGGATATAGAGAGAACTCAGCCTGGTCTCATAGACCAGACGTAATATAGTAAAAGTACATCCAAGCACTCTCAGTTTAGTATTAAGTTACATTTTGTATGGTTACATAAGTCAAGCAAAATCAAAAGTAGGGTGGTTAGTCAGGGTGGATGGTTGGGTGTGTAGTGAGGGAGAGTGGTTGGTCAGGGTGGATGGTCAGGGTGGATGGGTGGGTGTGTAGTGAGGGAGAGTGGTTGGTCAGGGTGGATGGTCAGGGTGGATGGTCAGGGTGGATGGTTGGGTGTGTAATGAGGGAGAGTGGTTGGATGGCTGGGTGTGTAATGAGGGAGAGTGGTTGGTCAAGTTGGATGGCTGGGTGTGTAATGAGGGAGAGTGGTTGGTCAGTGTGGATGGGTATCGTGCGATCGTCTAGCAACTTAAATTTCGCGAGTTCAAATCTCACTACTACTTTGCAACCACTTCGCATGTTAGCTAAAATGTCCCCTAACCTTAACCCTTCCCTAACCCTTCCCTAACTACTCCTCAGTAGTCAGAGTGACTACTGTCGCCATTTCCGGTCACAACTTGCAGACTTGTTTACGTGTTGCTGTGCGTTTTGTGTGTTTTGTTGCCAACCTTCCTGACAGATTAACGTTTTTTACTTTTTAATTACCGTTTATATTTTTTAGTTTTTCCCTCACTCAACTTTTTCTCATTCAACTTTTTCACTCCGGACGCTTTATCTGGACGTGGTTCGTCAGGACCTCCAACAGCCGAAGCTAAGTAGTAACATTAACATGATGCCTTCTAATTGCAGTCGCTGTACTCATAATATACAGGAGAACGATCGCCTTTCGGCGAGGATAGCTGTGCTACAAGCCCAGCTTCAGACGCAATCATTAGGCAAGGGTAATTGAAGTGTAGGAAAGGATGAAACAGCGTCTGTGCCACCATTAAGTACAGATAGTAACGTTAGTATAAATTCCCTCGCACGGTCCCCGCAGCCGGACAACTTTCTCATGGTTTCTGGAGGGAAATGCTGTAGGAACGCTCAACCGGTGTCACTCATTCAGCCGACAGAAACTTTCAACCGGTTTTCCCCATTAAGCAGTGAGTCGGAGTCTGAGGCCGAGCCTTCTCTAGTCTCTACTCCTCCCATTACGGGATCTGAGACGCCGAAGATTCCCACCATTAGCTCTGACAAATTGAAAACCCTTGTCATTGGCGACTCCATTACCCGCAGTATTAGACTTAAAACGAATCATCCAGCGATCATACACTGTTTACCCGGGGGCAGGGCTACCGACGTTAAGGCTAATCTGAAGATGGTGCTGGCTAAAGCTAAAACTGGCGAGTGTAGAGAGAATAAAGATATTGTTATCCACGTCGGCACCAACGATGTTAGGATGAAACAGTCAGAGATCACCAAGTGCAACATAGCTTCAGCGTGTAAATCAGCTAGAAAGTTGTCGGCATCGAGTAAATGTCTCTGGCTCCCTCCCAGTTAGGGGCAGTGATGAGCTCTACAGCAGTCTCACAACTCAATCGCTGGTTGAAAACTGTTTTGTGCCCTCCCAAAAGATAGAATTTGTAGATAATTGGCCCTCTTTCTGGGACCCACAAACAGGACCAAGCCTGGCCTGCTGAGGAGTGACGGACTCCATCCTAGCTGGAGGGGTGCTCTCATCTTATCTACCAACATAGACAGGGCTCTAACGCCTCTAGCTCCACAATGAAATAGGGTGCATGCCAGGCAGCAGGCTGTTAGCCAGCCTGCCAGCATAGTGGAGTCTGCCACTAGCACAGTCAGTGTAGTCAGCTCAGCTATCCCCATTGAGACCGTGTCTGTGCCTCGACCTGGGTTGTGCAAAACTAAACATGGCGGTGTTCGTCTTAGCAATCTCACTAGGATAAAGACCTCATCCATTCCTGTCATTATTGAAAGAGATCGTGATACCTCACATCTCAAAATAGGGCTACTTAATGTTAGATCCCTTACTTCAAAGGCAATTATAGTCAATGAACTAATCACTGATCATAATCTTGATGTGATTGGCCTGACTGAAACATGGCTTAAGCCTGATGAATTTACTGTGTTTAAATGAGGCCTCACCTCCTGGTTACACGAGTGACCATATCCCCCGTGCATCCCGCAAAGGGGGAGATGTTGCTAACATTTACGAAAGCAAATTTCAATTTACAAAAAAAATAATAATAGTCATCTTTTGAGCTTCTTGTCATGAAATCTATGCAGCCTACTCAATCACTGTTTATAGCCACCGTTTACAGGCCTCCTGGGCCATATACAGCATTCCTCACTGAGTTCCCTAAATTCCTATCGGACCTTGTAGTCATAGCAGATAATATTCTAATTTTTGGTGACTTTAATATTCACATGGAAAGGTCCACAAACCCACTCCAAAAGGCTTTCGGAGCCATCATCGACTCTGTGGGGTTTGTCCAACATGTCTCCGGACCTGCTCACTGTCACAGTCATACTCTGGACCTAGTTTTGTCCCATGGAATAAATGTTGTGGATCTTAATGTTTTTCCTCATAATCCTGGACTATCGGACCACCATTTTATTACGTTTGCAATTGCAACAAATAATCTTTTCAGACCCCAACCAAGGAGCATCAAAAGTCATGCTATAAATTCACAGACAACCCAAAGATTCCTTGATGCCCTTCCAGGCTCCCTCTGCCTACCCAAGGACGTCAGAGGACAAAAATCAGTTAACCACCTAACTGAGGAACTCATTTGAACTTTCCGCAATACCCTAGATGCAGTTGCACCCATAAAACTAAAAACATTTCTCATAAGAAACTAGCTCCCTGGTACACAGAAAATACCCGAGCTCTGAAGCAAGCTTCCAGAAAATTGGAACGGAAATGGCGCCACACCAAACTGGAAGTCTTCCGACTAGCTTGGAAAGACAGTACCGTGCATTATCGAAGAGCCTTCACTGCTCCTCGATCATCCTATTTTACCAATTTAATTGAGGAAAAATATTTAGCCAACAAAAATAATATTTTGGGAAAAATGAACTTTGGCTATCTACCTGGGAGTCTCGTGAGGGAAAACATCCAAAGTTCATCAAAGGTAAACAATTTAATTTGATTGCTTTTCTGATTTCCGTGACAAGGTTGCCTGCTGCTAGCTAGTCATAATGCTATGCTAGGCTATCGATAAACTTACACAAATGCTTGTCTAGTGTTGGCTGTAAAGCATATTTTGAAGATCTGAGATGACAGGGTGATTAACAAAAGGCTAAGCTGTGTCTCAATATATTTCATTTGTGATTTTCATGAATAGGAAGATTTTCAAGGCATATTTATGTCCGCTGCGTTATGCTAATTAGTTTCAGGCAATAATTACGCTCCCGCATACGGGTTTGGGAGTCACAAAGGTTTTAGCCCCTTTAGCTAACCCTTCCCCTAACCCTTTAGCTAACCCTTCCCCTAACCCTTCCCCTAACCCTTTAGCTAACCCTTCCCCTAACCCTTCCCTAACCCTTTAGCTAACCCTTCCCCTAACCCTTTAGCTAACCCTTCCCTAAACCCTTTAGCTAACCCTTCCCCTCTCCCCTAACTCTTCCCTAACCCTTCCCCTAACCCTTCCCCTAACCCTTTAGCTAACCCTTCCCTAAACCCTTTAGCTAACCCTTCCCCTAAACCCTTTAGCTAACCCTTCCCCTCTCCCCTAACCCTTCCCCTAACCCTTTAGCTAACCCTTCCCCTATAACCCTTTCCTAACCCTTTTAGTTTTAGTTAGTTAGATCCATCCTCAACAACACACTGGCATCTCTCTGCCTCCTATTGACAGAATCCATCCTCAACAACACACTGGCATCTCTCTGCCTCCTATTGACAGAATCCATCCTCAACAACACACTGGCATCTATCTGCCTCCTATTGACAGGATCCATCCTCAACAACACACTGACATCTCTCTGCCTCCAATTGACAGGATCCATCCTCAACAACACACTGGCATCTCTCTGCCTCCTATTGACAGAATCCATCCTCAAAAAATTCCTTTGTCAAAAAAAAAAAGAAATGATAAAACATCATCTTGAGTCACATGTGGGTTCTATTCACCGATATAATAAAACGTGTCATTGAAAACGGTTAAATGGCCTGTATGGAGCCAGGCTGTGGCTGTGTGGAACCAACCATATGGCAGTATTCACATCTCCTGGTTTTATACATGTTTCCTTTGACATCAATAACGCGCCGGGTATCCAGTGGAGTCTGGATCGCGTCCAAAACAATTATAAAGTTGCCGTGGAAACGGCGGCCGTGAGCCAGCGAGAGGCATGCTGTCTCCGCTCAGACACCCACACGGAGAAAAGTCACAGCTAACAAAGACTATGACAAGAGAACAGAGAGAGAGATGGGGGAGAATGAGAGGGAGGGAGAGAGAGAGATGGGGGAGAATGAGAGGGAGGGAGAGAGAGAGATGGGGGGGGAGAATGAGAGGGAGGGAGAGAGAGAGAATGAAGGAAGGAAGAAAGAAAGGGAGAGAGAAAGAGAGACAGAGATGGAAGGAAGGAAGGAAGGAAGGAAGGAAGGAAGGAAGGAAGGAAGGAAGGAAGGAAGGAAGTCACAGCTAACAAATAGCATGAAAGGAGAGCAGAGAGAGAGAGAGAGAGAGAGAGAGGGAAGGAGGGAGAGAGAGATGGGGATGGATAGAGGGAGGGAGGATGGATATAGGGAGATAAATATTTTGCTCAAATATGAATATTTCACTTCCAAACACATATCTATTTGTGACCTGATGCATGTGTGTGGTTTAGTTAGATTACTTGTTAGATATTACTGCACTGTCGGAACTAGAAACACAAGCATTTTCCTACACTCGCATTAACATCTGCTAACCATGTTTATGTGACCAATGCAATTTGATTTGATTTGACACTGTACACTCGCACTGTGTAAAATGGCCTGTTTCAAACTGTATAGTCAGAATATATTTAATAATCATAAAAAGTAGTAACTCGGTATTGAAAAGTGATGATGAAAAGAGAGCTGGATCGCTCTTGATTTTAAAAACTTCTCAAAAAGAATGTTACACTATAAATTTAATGGAGTCTATATGCATACAACTCATGTCATCAATTACATATCCGAGTGTTTAACCTTTAACCACAGTGGGCTAAATCAGGGCCACACAGAGTGTTTAACCTTTAAATGCAGTGGGCTAAATCAGGGCCACACAGAGTGTTTAACCTTTAAATGCAGTGGGCTAAATCAGGGTCACACAGAGTGTTTAACCTTTTACCACAGTGGGCTAAATCAGGGTCACACATAGTGTTTAACCTTTTACCACAGTGGGCTAAATCAGGGTCACACATAGTGTTTAACCTTTTACCACAGTGGGCTAAATCAGGGCCACACAGAGTGTTTAACCTTTTACCACAGTGGGCTAAATCAGGGTCACACAGAGTGTTTAACATTTAAATGCAGTAGGCTAAATCAGGGTCACTGTCACGTAGAGTAGGCCAGATGGCTAAACTGGATAACCTAACCTCTATAAAAATAAAAAGATGGCGGAACCGCAAAAGTTCTTCTGTGCAAAGGTGTTTATTTACAAGTGATTCCGGAACAGAAAATAACAGTACTGCCATCAACGTCTACCTTATGGGACAGCTTAACAACAATGCTGCCCCATCCACAGCTCAATCCAAAAAATCCCCCTTAGAGACTGGAGAGAGGCTCCTTTTGTAGGGCTAGCCCCTCCCCTCAGAACAATTAACCCTAATTAATTAATCAATTAACAATACAAACCTACATTTTCCATGAACTAAACATACTAAAGGATATACATTGCAACACGGTTTTAAACAATATCACAACATAACATTTACAACATTACATCATTACTGACAATATCTTTCAATATGCCCATATGCATTAATGAGCCATTTGGGACAGGCACTATAAAGCCAACCCAATTCCCTTAGCTCGGGTCCTTTTCCAGCATACCCAGAAGCTACAGAGATGGAGAGAGAGGAACAGAACAAACAAACAAACAATGCGCTCATCCACAACATTGATAAGTATAATAATTATTGTATCTCTCAAATATGAACATTGACAAGTGTGAAATGCATGCACCAAGACAGAAGTTAAATTGTGTGTCGACCCACATTGTTAACTTATGGTATAATGGCGCAGGGAGGAGTGATGAATATGTGTGTGCGTTAAAGAACCAAATGCTGCCCGCGGCCAGTGACGGACTTCTACGTCACAGTCACACAGAGTGTTTAACATTTAAATGCAGTGGGCTAAATCAGGGTCACACAGAGTGTTTAACCTTTAACCACAGTGGGCTAAATCAGGGCCACACAGAGTGTTTAACCTTTTACCACAGTGGGCTAAATCAGGGTCACACAGAGTGTTTAACCTTTAAATGCAGTGGGCTAAATCAGGGTCACACAGTAGTTTGACCTTTTAATGCAGTGGGCTAAATCAGGGTCACACAGTAGTTTGACCTTTTAATGCAGTGGGCTAAATCAGGGTCACACAGTAGTTTGACCTTTTAATGCAGTGGGCTAAATCAGGGTCACACAGTAGTTTGACCTTTTAATGCAGTGGGCTAAATCAGGGTCACACAGAGTGTTTGACCTTTTAATGCAGTGGGCTAAATCAGGGTCACACAGAGTGTTTAACCTTTACCACAGTGGCCTAAATCAGGGTCACACAGAGTGTTTAACCTTTTACCACAGTGGGCTAAATCAGGGTCACACAGAGTGTTTAACCCTTTACCACAGTGGGCTAAATCAGGGTCACACAGAGTGTTTAACCTTTAAATGCAGTGGGCTAAATCAGGGCCACACAGAGTGTTTAACCTTTTACCACAGTGGACTAAATCAGGGTCACACAGAGTGTTTAACCTTTAAATGCAGTGGGCTAAATCAGGGTCACACAGAGTGTTTAACATTTTTCCACAGTGGGCTAAATCAGGGCCACACAGAGTGTTTAACCTTTAACCACAGTGGGCTAAATCAGGGTCACACAGAGTGTTTAACCTTTTACCACAGTGGGTTAAATCAGGGTCACACAGAGTGTTTAACCTTTAAATGCTTTGGGCTAAATCAGGGCCACACAGAGTGTTTAACCTTTTACCACAGTGGGCTAAATCAGGGTCACACAGAGTGTTTAACCTTTTACCACAGTGGGCTAAATCAGGGTCACACAGAGTGTTTAACCTTTTACCACAGTGGGCTAAATCAGGGTCACACAGAGTGTTTAACCTTTCAATGCAGTGGGCTAAATCAGGGTCACACAGAGTGTTTAACCTTTAAATGCAGTGGCCTAAATCAGGGTCACACATAGTGTTTAACCTTTTACCACAGTGGGCTAAATCAGGGCCACACAGAGTGTTTAACCTTTTACCACAGTGGGCTAAATCAGGGCCACACAGCGTGTTTAACCTTTACCACAGTGGACTAAATCAGGGTCACACAGAGTGTTTAACCTTTAAATGCTTTGGGCTAAATCAGGGCCACACAGAGTGTTTAACCTTTTACCACAGTGGGCTAAATCAGGGTCACACAGAGTGTTTAACCTTTTACCACAGTGGGCTAAATCAGGGTCACACAGAGTGTTTAACCTTTTACCACAGTGGGCTAAATCAGGGCCACACAGAGTGTTTAACCTTTTACCACAGTGGGCTAAATCAGGGTCACACAGAGTGTTTAACCTTTAAATGCAGTGGGCTAAATCAGGGCCGCACAGTGTTTAACATTTAAATGCAGTAGGCTAAATCAGGGTCACACAGAGTGTTTAACCCTTTACCACAGTGGGCTAAATCAGGGTCACACAGAGTGTTTAACCTTTTACCACAGTGGACTAAATCAGGGTCACACAGAGTGTTTAACCTTTTACCACAGTGGGCTAAATCAGGGTCACACAGAGTGTTTGACCTTTTAATGCAGTGGGCTAAATCAGGGTCACAGAGTAGTTTGACCTTTTAATGCAGTGGGCTAAATCAGGGTCACACAGTAGTTTGACCTTTTAATGCAGTGGGCTAAATCAGGGCCACACAGAGTGTTTAACCTTTTACCACAGTGGGCTAAATCAGGGCCACACAGAGTGTTTAACCTTTTACCACAGTGGACTAAATCAGGGTCACACAGAGTGTTTAACCTTTAAATGCTTTGGGCTAAATCAGGGCCACACAGAGTGTTTAACCTTTTACCACAGTGGGCTAAATCAGGGCCACACAGAGTGTTTAACCTTTTACCACAGTGGGCTAAATCAGGGTCACACAGAGTGTTTAACCTTTAAATGCAGTGGGCTAAATCAGGGCCGCACAGAGTGTTTAACATTTAAATGCAGTGGGCTAAATCAGGGTCACACAGAGTGTTTAACCTTTTACCACAGTGGGCTAAATCAGGGTCACACAGAGTGTTTAACCTTTAAATGCAGTGGGCTAAATCAGGGTCATACAGAGTGTTTAACATTTAAATGCAGTGGGCTAAATCAGGGCCACACAGAGTGTTTAACCTTTTACCACAGTGGGCTAAATCAGGGCCACACAGACTGTTTAACCTTTTACCACAGTGGGCTAAATCAGGGTCACACATAGTGTTTAACCTTTTACCACAGTGGGCTAAATCAGGGCCACACAGAGTGTTTAACCTTTTACCACAGTGGGCTAAATCAGGGCCACACAGAGTGTTTAACCTTTAAATGCAGTGGGCTAAATCAGGGTCACACAGAGTGTTTAACCTTTAAATGCAGTGGGCTAAATCAGGGTCACACAGAGTGTTTAACATTTAAATGCAGTAGGCTAAATCAGTGCCACACAGAGTGTTTAACCTTTTACCACAGTGGGCTAAATCAGGGCCACACAGAGTGTTTAACATTTAATTGCAGTGGGCTAAATCAGGGCCACACAGAGTGTTTAACCTTTTACCACAGTGGGCTAAATCAGGGTCACACAGAGTGTTTAACCCTTTACCACAGTGGGCTAAATCAGGGTCACACAGAGTGTTTAACCTTTAAATGCAGTGGCCTAAATCAGTGCCACACAGAGTGTTTAACCTTTTACCACAGTGGGCTAAATCAGGGCCACACAGAGTGTTTAACCTTTTACCACAGTGGGCTAAATCAGGGTCACACAGAGTGTTTAACCTTTTACCACAGTGGGCTAAATCAGGGTCACACAGAGTGTTTAACCTTTTACCACAGTGGACTAAATCAGGGTCACACAGAGTGTTTAACCTTTAAATGCAGTGGGCTAAATCAGGGTCACACAGAGTGTTTAACCTTTAAATGCAGTGGGCTAAATCAGGGCCACACAGAGTGTTTAACATTTAAATGCAGTAGGCTAAATCAGTGCCACACAGAGTGTTTAACCTTTTACCACAGTGGGCTAAATCAGGGCCACACAGAGTGTTTAACATTTAATTGCAGTGGGCTAAATCAGGGCCACACAGAGTGTTTAACCTTTTACCACAGTGGGCTAAATCAGGGTCACACAGAGTGTTTAACCCTTTACCACAGTGGGCTAAATCAGGTCACACAGAGTGTTTAACCTTTAAATGCAGTGGGCTAAATCAGGGCCACACAGAGTGTTTAACCTTTTACCACAGTGGGCTAAATCAGGGCCACACAGAGTGTTTAACCTTTTACCACAGTGGGCTAAATCAGGGTCACACAGAGTGTTTAACCTTTAACCACAGTGGGCTAAATGTTGTCAAATGAGATTTAAACACCTGATAAACCCTCCCAATAAGACAATACATTTGGAGGAGGTTTAATATCCTGACCTAGTTAGATATACATGGAGGAGGCTCATGCTATTCATATTTACTACTTTCTTATGTCATTCTCACTGGCACCAAAAGTTTAAAACGTGTTGATCAGGGACAGAATGCAGTCGGACCATCAAATAACTGGCATGTAAATTACTCTTACAGAATTTCCACGTGGACGAGGATATTTGAAATCTAATCAAAGCCTATTGGTTGGCAACTTGTTTAGAACTAGGACAGAGTCATCTATAATGGACTTTTTCCAACATAACGTAGGTACAGCAGATCCCCGAATTGTCCGAATATTATTAATCCTAATCAGAAAGGTTTTTTACATGGACAATACATTGGAGATAATATAAGGCAAGAACTGGAAACAATAGAATACTATTGTAAGGGATATCCTCCTCTTCTTCCGAAGAGGAGAGGTGAGAAGGATCGGAGGACCAATATGCGGCGTGGTAAGTGTCCATGGTTCTTTTAATAAGAAATACTACACAGGAACATGACTGAAATACAAAAACAATAAATGTGGAACGAACGAAACCCAAAACAGTCCCGTGTGGCACAAAAACTGACACAGGAAACAAACACCCACAAACAAACAGTGAAACCCAGGCTACCTAAGTATGATTCTCAATCAGAGACAACTAATGACATATGCCTCTGATTGAGAACCATACTAGGCCGAAACATAGAAATCCCTAAATCATAGAAAAACAAACATAGACTGCCCACCCCAACTCACGCCTTGACCATCCTAAATAATGACAAAACAAAGGAAATAAAGGTCAGAACCTGACAACTATGAAATATCTGGGAAACCAGGTCTGGTCTTCATAGCTAACTTTGAAAAGGTTTTTGATTAAGTACAACTGGAATATATATATATATATATATATATATATATATATATACTACCATTCAAAAGTTTTAGGTCACTTAGAAATGTCCTTGTTTTTGAAAGAAAAGCAAAAAATGTTTGTCCAATAAAATAACATCAAATTGAGCCGAAATACAGTGTAGACATTGTTAAAATCTCTTAAAGATTGGCCCTTTTTTTTCAATATTCGCCTAAAATGACATACTGACATAAAACTGTCTGTAGCTCAGTCCCTGAAGCAAGGATATGTCACACCCTGATCTGTTTCACCTGTCCATTGCAGGATTATTTGATGAAAGCAAAGTTTGAAGTACACAATTATTATTTAAATTAAATATCATTATTTATAACCTTGTCAACCTTGTCAACGTCTTGACTGTATTTCCTATTCATTATGCAACTAATTTCATGTATGTTTTCATGGAAAACAAGGACATTTCAAAGTTACCCCAAACTTTTGAACGGTAGTGTAAATGCCCATCTCTTAACCCATCTCTTATAAAATGGGTTAAAGGGACCCTAGATGTAAAATAGTAAATGATGCCTACTTCTCAGAAATTATGAAACTGTCAAGAAGAGTAAAACAAGGTTGTCCACTATCGGCATATCTATTTATTATTGCCATCAAAATTGTAGCTATTAAAATCAGATCCAACAGCAATATAATTGGATTAGAAATCTAGGTATAAAGGTTTCATTGTACGCTGATAATTCAGGCAGGACAGTCGCGTCCCACTTGGCCAATAGCCAGGGAAAATGCAGAGCGCCAAATTTAAAAAAAATACTATAAAAATCTAACTTTCATTAAATCACACATGTAAGATACCAAATTAAAGCTACACTCATTGTAAATCCAGCCAATATGTCAGGTTTCAAAAAGGCTTGTCGGCGAAGGCATAAGATGCTATTATCTGATGATAGCACAACAGTAAACAAAGAGAGTGGCATATTTCAACCCTGCATGCGCAACACAAAACACAGAAATAAAATATAAATCATGCCTTACCTTTGATGAGCTTCTTTTGTTGGCACTCCAATAATGTCCCATAAACATCACAAATGGTCCTTTTGTTCGATTAATTCCGTCCATATATATCCAAAATGTTCATTTATTTGGCGCGTTTGATCCAGAAAAACACTGGTTCCAATTAGCGCAACGTCACTACAAAATATCTCACAAGTTACCTGTAAACTTTGCCAAAACATTTCAAACTACTTTTGTAATACAACTTTAGGTATTTTTAATTGTAAATAATCGATCAAATTGAAGACGGGACTTTCCGTGTTCAATACAGGAAGACAACAAACTGACGCTACTTTTCAAGTCATGCGCCTCTCTCAAAAAGTCCACTTCAAATTACACTCATTCAAGATGGCTGTACTTCTTCATTACACAAAGGAATAACCTCAACCAATTTCTAAAGACTGGTGACTTCCAGTGGAAGCTGTAGGAACTGCAAACAAGTCCCGTAGAAATCTAGTTTCCCAATGAAATCTCATTGAATAGAGAGTCACCTCAAAAAAAAGAATCTGAATGGTTTGTCCTCAGGGTTTTGCCTGCTACATAAGTTCTGTTATACTCACAGACATGATTCAAACAGTTTTAGAAATTTCAGAGTGTTTTCTGTCCAAATCTACTAATAATATGCATATCTTATATTCTGGCGATGAGTAGCAGGAAGTTGAAATTGGGCACAGTATTTATCCAAAAGAATTTATCCCGAAGAAGTTTTAAACATACTTTTTCTAACCTCTCTGGATTAAAACCAAATTATGATCAGTGTACCATATTACGTATTGGATCACTAAAAAATATAACTTTACCGTGTAGTTTACCAATAAAATGGTCGGATGGGGATGTGGACATACTCAGTATTCATATCCTGAAAGAAAGAAATGATCTCACTACAATACATTTTTATAGAAATTTAGCAAAAATAGACAAGATGGAAAGGAAAATATCGGTCTATTTGTGGTAAAATCACCATGATGAACTCTCTAGTCATATCACAGTTTACTTATTTGCTAATGGTTTTGCAGGTAGCAACATTTTTTATTTATTTTTTATTTATTATATGAACAAAAAATATTCAATTTTCCTTGGGAAGGGTAAGACAGACAAAGTTAAACAGGGCTATTTATATAATGAATATGAATTCAGAGGGCAGAAATGATTCAATATTAATGCATTAGACCTCTCACTAAAGGCTTCAGTCATACAAAAGTTATACTCAAATCTGAACTGGTTCTCTAGCAAATGAATAAGAATGTCTCACCCCATGTTCAGTCATACAAAAATTGTACTTAAATCATATTTACCTTTATTCAACTAGGCAAGTGAGTTACGAACAAATTCTTACTTCCAATGATGGCCTAGGAACAGTGGGTTAACTGCCTGTTCAGGGGCAGAGAAACAGATTTGTACCTTGTCAGCTCGGGGATTTGAAATTGCAAACTTTCGGTTACTAGTCACACGGTCTAACCACTAAGCTACTCAGCCTCCCTACGACATCCCAAAATATGCAGCTCCCTCTTATAACAAGTACTACACATGTTGGAATATTTATTCTATCTTTACACTAACTTAAATTTAGTGTAAAGGGGGCCACTTTGGGTTGAGACAATCATTAAGTGGGCCGTACAGATCTTTAATTTGTTCAACTTTTTATTCCCATATTATCAATTATCAATTGAGAGCAAATTCAGAGCAATAGAGCACATGATTTGATGTACAGCACATCACATATATATATATATATATACATACATACATACATACACATATATATATATATACATACATACATACACACATCAAATGGGCTACATCACATGTATACGACCCATATCAAGGGTTTCCTCAGTAGCGAAAATGTCCCTTCTTCTCCTTGACTGAATTCGTTCTAAATGTCTGTTGTTACTATCCTTGTGAGGCAATCCAGGTGTGCATTGGTCAGTCTGTTTCTCTGTTTTTGATTCACAATGCTCATAGTTGAAAATGTTGCTTCACCTGAATAAGTGCTGACGAAAAATGATGTCACCTCTTGTACACACTGCTTCAGAAGTGGATACTCTGTCTGACACAAGGCAGAAGTGGATACTCTGTCTGACACAAGGCAGAAGTGGATACTCTGTCTGACACAAGGCAGAAGTGGATACTCTGTCTGACACAAGGCAGAAGTGGATACTCTGTGTCTGACACAAGGCTCCAGAAATGGTCTTAGTTCACCTTGCAATGTGTCATTTGCCGGGCAGCTCCACTATCTCACTCTCTATTCCAGCACGGTCAGGACAGAGGGCTGTGATGACTGGGATCAGAGATGACACTGGCACATGAAAATGGGTCTCAATGAAGTTGAAAAACTCCTTGTACTCCATGATATCCTTGAATCTTGACTCAAACTCCAACTTCAACTCTTCCAACACACGCACAAATGCATCATAGCTAAAATGTATGTCTGTCTGGAGGTGGTGACTGATCTGAGTTTTGGGAAATGAACAAACTGTCTGTCAGGTATGAACAGTGTGGTGATTTTAGTTTGAAATGCTGTGACCGCACACAGCATTTTGCCTAGAGTTTTAACTTTCCCTTGGAGCTGGAGATTCACCATGTTCAGGTGGCAGGTGATGTCCATTAATTAAGCCAGCTTTTATATCCACTGTGGATCGTCCTTCTCTAGCTCCTCTCTCCCCTGGCTTGCAGCAAATTCACAGATTTGAGGGAGGAGAGAGAGAAATCTTTACAAAACCATGAGACAGCCATCTCACCTCATTGTGAAATATCAAGTCGCTGTATTCTGTCTGTTATTCCTCCAGCAACTGACGGAATTGCCGGTGATTCAGTGCCCTCGCAATAATAATGTTCACAACATGCACAACTTGCTTGTTGCATCACAAGTGCTTCCTGTTGAAAGATACAATGGAGCATAACACATTTGGGAATATCCTCTCTCTTTCTCATCAGGCCTATGAGTCCCTTCTCCCTTCCCTCGCGTGTTTGGGGCAATGCCAGATTTGACCAATCAATATTATTATCAGCAAAAAAATGTAGCAAGGGCTATCAGAATATCCTCTCCTCGTGTTTGTCCCTGAAGGGCCTGTAAACATAAAAGTTCCTCTCTGAATAACTCATTTTGAGAGACGAGGACCCAAACACATGATTGGACAATGTCCCTTACATCAGTGCTTTCATCATGCTCAATACTGAAACACGGCACCACTGATATGTCAGTAATCATTTGCTTCTCCCATGTCTTCTATCCGTCTTGCTATGGTCGAGTCTGAGAGTTGCAGTCGCTTAATTTGCTTTAAAATAGCTTCCTTGTTTGTGAAATCAGCATACAATATTTTGGCTGAGGCCAAAAAAACATTCTTTGACAATCTCCACGTCTGTGAAGGCCTTCTTGTTTCCCGCGAGTATCGAAAGCATCTCGTATGTCGTTTTCTCTGCAACAGTGCTAGATGTACTTTGAGTTGTGCTATTTGGCTGTTTCTGAGGTTGCTTTGTGGTGGATATGTTTTGTCGAGGTGGACACAGTGTGACTGGACATGTCGCTCTTTATTTGCTAATTTAAAACAGTCTGACATTAGGCAAATAAGACTAAGTGAACTATTCCAATCATGCAGTACAAAAAACATACTTGTCTGTCCATTTCTCCTGGAACTTTCTGTGTTCTTCTTGAATCAACAGTAACCTTCTCTTAACCGTTAGCTATGATATCCAGCTGCATTTCCTCACCACATCTTCCTGATTTTTCTGGTTCTCCGGTGGTTGTTCGTTCATATCTGTCACGTTGTTCTCAAGCTCTTCCCCCTAATTTTCGTTGTCAATTAGATTTACGTTTATTTTTTACAATAAATCGATCTGTGTCGACCAGACTGCAAAATTAGCTAGTAGCGCACCGATATGTGTCGGTCGGTGCAGCTGAGCAGTTTCGTTCTATTTTGGCCTTTCTGTTCAACAGCAGCTCTGTGCTGCCATCTTTCTGCCATCCTGTGAACAATAGATACATTCATTGAAATGATTCAGTCCTGCATGAAACACATTGAATTGAAATTGTATCATTGTAATGTTTGATGAATGGAAAATAGGTAAATCACCACAAGCCACAAATGAAGGGCTGCAGGCCGAGCAATGAGTGCCACTGGTGTAGAGCAAGACACAGTAGATCTGCATCACATCCAGATGTGATTGGGAGTCCCGTAGGGTGGCGCGCAACTGGCCCAGCGTTGTCCGGGTTTAGCCGGTGTAGATTGTAATTGTAAATAAGAATTTGTTCTTAAAACTGACTTGCCTAGTTAAATAAAGGGTAAATATATATATATATATATATATGTATAAATATATTTTTTTAATCTCCGGTTTTCGTCAGTCATCCGAGAAAGTGGTCCAAGGTAGTATCCTCAGTAACTACTGCTGAGGAGCCCAATCTCGTGAAGCAGCCTGGATTATACACCTCATCAGTTAGAATTGCTGAATATAAAACAGCCTGTAGTCTTGAAGGCTCCTTAGCCAGCGAGAGACCTTATTTTTTAAGACCCTGTCTTCCTCTAGTAGTAGTTCAATGAAAAGTGCTGTAATTTCAATCATTTCACAAAAGTGCTGTAATTTCAATCATTTCATTCAATCTTTCAGTTTCCTACTTCTGTAATGAAACCCTGTGCCCCAATGATTTATAACCTAACGCTACAGACTGTATGGTACTGTAATGTATTGTAACCTAACGCTACAGACTGTATGGTACTGTAATGTATTGTAACCTAATGCTACATACTGTATGGTACTGTAATGTATTGTAACCTAATGCTACAGACTGTATGGTACTGTAATGTATTGTAACCTAATGCTACAGACTGTATGGTACTGTAATGTATTGTAACCTAATGCTACATACTGTATGGTACTGTAATGTATTGTAACCTAATGCTACAGACTGTATGGTACTGTAATGTATTGTAACCTAATGCTACATACTGTATGGTACTGTAATGTATTGAAGCCTAACGCTACAGACTGTATGGTACTGTAATGTATTGTAGCCTAACGCTACAGACTGTATGGTACTGTAATGTATTCTAATATTTTGCTAAGCTAATGAACAGGAGGCTGAGATGAGAGCAGAGCAGAGCAGGGTAACTTAATGGACCTGTTTTTACATTCTTCTCTCCTCATTATGGAACAATATGACAACACACTAGTTAGGAGGAACACGACAGATTACCCACAGTAGGACAGAGCGTCACCTTCTCCTTCTGGACCTCTCAAGGGGAAAAGGGCCTCCATCTTCAGCAGCCAGACCACAGGGCCTGGACCGTCGCATTTATAATGGCAAGAACTGGAAGCTAATACATTAGGGAAGTTAGTACCTTCTGTGGTGGAAAAAAACACTCAGAAGGCAGTCCGATCTCAATCCACATTAAAAAGGCTTTCTTACAAGCATACATGCAAGGGAAAATCAATTCCACTCGCTCGTTGTTCTCGCAGACATTTTATACAGACAGAGGATGGAAGGGGTGTTTCACATGCCCTTCAAATGAGTCCAGTACTTCTGCTTGTCACCATAGATTGAGGGCTAACAGGAACCATGAAAGATTGTTTGACAGAAAGTTAGAATGGGGAAGTTCAGAAACAGTTGGAAAACAGACAGGATAAAATTAGATATCAGGGAATAAAGCAACCTTAAGTCCATATAAAACAACAAATGAAATGTCCTCCTTGAAACCTTTTAGGGTATAGAACCTGTAATCTAGTATAGAAATTGGGACAGAATAGCACAAGCATTCTCAGAAGAAACCTTTGACTCAGAAGAAGGTGGCATAGGTGGCATAGCAGTTCAGACGTCTTTTGTCCTCGTCTTGTCGTGTCCTGTATATATATATATTTACAACTTTTTTACATACATTTTATTTTTATTTTCCATCAACTCATCTTCAAAACACTCTCCTGCAACCCGCCTCACCAATTTATATTTATAAAAAAGTATTATTTACCTCAAATCTGTAATCCTCCAAGAAGCTAGCCAGAAACTCCAAGAAGCTAGCCTGAAACTAGCCAGAAGCTAATCCAGAAGATAATCAAATCAAATCAAACCAAATTGTATTTGTCACATACACATGGTTAGCAGATGTTAATGCGAGTGTAGCGAAATGCTTGTGCTTCTAGTTCCGACAATGCAGTAATAACCAACAAGTAATCTAACTAACAATTCCAAAACTACTGTCTTATACACAGTGTAAGGGGATAAAGAATATGTACATAAGGATATATGAATGAGTGATGGTACAGAGCAGCATAGGCAAGATACAGTAGCTGATATCGAGTACAGTATATACATATGAGATGAGTATGTAAACAAAGTGGCATAGTTAAAGTGGCTAGTGATACATGTATTACATAAGGATGCAGTCGATGATATAGAGTACAGTATATATGTATGCATATGAGATGAATAATGTAGGGTATGTAAATATTATATAAGGTAGCATTGTTTAAAGTGGCTAGTGATATATTTACATCATTTCCCATCAATTCCCATTATTAAAGTGGCTGGAGTTGAGTCAGTGTCAGTGTCAGTGTGTTGGCAGCAGCCACTCAATGTTAGTGGTGGCTGTTTAACAGTCTGATGGCCTTCAGATAGAAGCTGTTTTTCAGTCTCTCGATCCCAGCTTTGATGCACCTGTACTGACCTCGCCTTCTGGATGATAGCGGGGTGAACAGGCAGTGGCTCGGGTGGTTGATGTCCTTGATGATCTTTATGGCCTTCCTGTAACATCGGGTGGTGTAGGTGTCCTGGGGGGCAGGTAGTTTGCCCCCGGTGATGCGTTGTGCAGACCTCACTACCCTCTGGAGAGCCTTACTGTTGAGGGCGGAGCAGTTGCCGTACCAGGCGGTGATACAGCCCGCCAGGATGCTCTCGATTGTGCATCTGTAGAAGTTTGTGAGTGCTTTTGGTGACAAGCCGAATTTCTTCAGCCTTCTGAGGTTGAAGAGGCGCTGCTGCGCCTTCTTCACGATGCTGTCTGTGTGAGTGGACCAATTCAGTTTGTCTGTGATGTGTATGCCGAGGAACTTAAAACTTGCTACCCTCTCCACTACTGTTCCATCGATGTGGATAGGGGGGTGTTCCCTCTGCTGTTTCCTGAAGTCCACAATCATCTCCTTAGTTTTGTTGACGTTGAGTGTGAGGTTATTTTCCTGACACCACACTCCGAGGGCCCTCACCTCCTCCCTGTAGGCTGTCTCGTCGTTGTTGGTAATCAAGCCTACCACTGTTGTGTCGTCCGCAAACTTGATGATTGAGTTGGAGGCGTGAGTAGCTACGCATTCGTGGGTGAACAGGGAGTACAAGAGAGGGCTCAGAACGCACCCTTGTGGGGCCCCAGTGTTGAGGATCAGCGGGGAGGAGATGTTGTTGCCTACCCTCACCACCTGGGGGCGGCCCGTCAGGAAGTCCAGTACCCAGTTGCACAGGGTGGGGTCGAGACCCAGGGTCTCGAGCTTGATGACGAGCTTGGAGGGTACTATGGTGTTGAATGCCGAGCTGTAGTCGATGAACAGCATTCTCACATAGGTATTCCTCTTGTCCAGATGGGTTAGGGCAGTGTGCAGTGTGGTTGAGATTGCATCGTCTGTGGACCTATTTGGGCGGTAAGCAAATTGGAGTGGGTCTAGTCTTCTAATCAGAAGCTAGTTCAGAAGCTAGTTAGCTTCTTTACTGGCAAATCGTTAGTATTCAGCTAACCACAGTTTGTGGTCATCAGCTATCCTTTAGCTCGAAAATCTATCGCCAGTTCTGTACGGCGCAGCGCGGCTCGGAACGGAACATACCGGACCAATTTTTCTCTCCATGTCCCTGGATTTCGACTGCTCTCTGGACATTCATACCCGGATCTCACAGCTAGCTAGCTGCTATCCGTGTGACTATCGGCCTTCGTCGATTCCGGAGCAAACATCAATTATTCCGGAGCTAGCCAGCTCCATCAATCACTCCTGAGTTCCATCAATCACTCCTGGGCTGCAGTCACCTATCCGGACCCGTTTTACTGCCTACGCAGAGCCCCACCGGGCCTTCACAACTGGACTGCCGAAGTTATCTACCCGAAGGAGATCCGGCTGGCTCCTCCGTCGCGACGTTACATGAACGCCCATCTGCGGCCTGCTAACCGTTAGCTGTCTTACCGGCTGCTATCTGAATAGACAATCGGACAATTTATTTATTTTTATTATTGTTTTATTAATGTTTTCTTCTTGGGACTCTATAACTATATCTATTGTTTTTATTTTTGTTGTTGTTGTGTGATTTGGATTAATCCCCTCTACCACACGGAACCCCACTAATCTACTGACGGAACGCAAGAGGTGGCTAACAACAGACCTCCATCATATGCTAGCTTGCTACCGATGGCCTGGCTAGCTGTCTAAATCGCCGTGACCCCCAACCAACCTCTCCACTCACTGGACCCTTTTGATCACTCGACTAAGCATGCCTCTCCTTAATGTCAATATGTCTTGTCCATTGCTGTTCTGGTTAGTGTTTTTTGGCTTATTTCACTGTAGAGCCTCTAGTCCTGCTCACTATACCTTATCCAACCTATTAGTTCCACCACCCACACATGCAATGACATCTCCTGGTTTCAATGATGTTTCTAGAGACAATATCTCTCTCTTCATCACTCAATACCTCGGTTTACCTCCACTGTATTCACATACTACCATACCTTGTCTGTACATTATACCTTGATGCTATTTTACCGCCCCCCAGAAACCTCCTTTTACTCTATGTTCCAGACATTCTAGACGACCAATTCTCATAGCTTTTAGCCGTACCCTTATTCTACTCCTCCTATGTTCCTCTGGCGATGTAGAGGTGAATCCAGGCCCTGCAGTGCCTAGCTCCACTCCTATTCCCCAGGTGCTCTCTTTTGACGACTTCTGTAACCGTAATAGCCTTGGTTTCATGCATGTTAACATTAGAAGCCTCCTCCCTAAGTTTGTTCTATTCACTGCTTTAGCACACTCTGCCAACCGGATGTTCTAGCTGTGTCTGAATCCTGGCTTAGGAAGACCACCAAAAATTCAGAAATTTAAATTCCAAACTACAACATTTTCAGACAAGATAGAACTGCCAAAGGGGGCGGTGTTGCAATCTACTGCAAAGATAGCCTGCAGAGTTCTGTCCTACTATCCAGGTCGGTACCCAAACAATTTGAACTTCTACTTTTAAAAATCCACCTTTCTAAAAACAAGTCTCTCACCGTTGCTGCCTGCTATAGACCACCCTCTGCCCCCAGCTGTGCTCTGGATACCATATGTGAACTGATTGCCCCCATCTATCTTCAGAGTTCGTGCTGCTAGGCGACCTAAACTGGAACATGCTTAACACCCCAGCCATCCTACAATCTAAACTTGATGCCCTCAATCTCACACAAATTATCAATGAACCTACCAGGTACCTCCCCAAAGCCTTAAACACGGGCACCCTCATAGATATCATCCTAACCAACTTCCCCTCTAAATACACCTCTGCTGTCTTCAACCAAGATCTCAGCGATCACTGCCTCATTGCCTGCATCTGTAATGGGTCAGCGGTCAAACGACCTCCACTCATCACTGTAAAACGCTCCCTGAAACACTTCTGCGAGCAGGACTTTCTAATCGACCTGGCCGGGGTATCCTGGAAGGATATTGATCTCATCCCGTCAGTAGAGGATGCCTGGATATTTTTTAAAAATGCCTTCCTAACCATCTTAAATAAACATGCCCCATTCAAGAAATTTAGAACCAGGAACAGATATAGCCCTTGGTTTTCCCCAGACCTGACTGCCCTTAACCAACACAAAAACATCCTATGGCGTTCTGCATTAGCATCGAACAGCCCCGTGATATGCAGCTGTTCAGGGAAGCTAGAAACCATTATACACAGGCAGTTAGAAAAGCCAAGGCTAGCTTTTTCAAGCAGACATTTTCTTCCTGCAACACTAACTCAAAAAGTTCTGGGACACTGTAAAGTCCATGGAGAATAAGAACACCTCCTCCCAGCTGCCCACTGCACTGAAGATAGGAAACACTGTCACCACTGATAAATCCACCATAATTGAGAATTTCAATAAGCATTTTTCTACGGCTGGCCATGCTTTCCACCTGGCTACTCCTACCCCGGTCAACAGCACTGCACCCCCAACAGCAACTCGCCCAAGCCTTCCCCATTTCTCTTTCTCCCAAATCCATTCAGCTGATGTTCTGAAAGAGCTGCAAAATCTGGTCCCCTACAAATCAGCCGGGCTAGACAATCTGAACCCTTTCTTTCTAAAATTATCTGCCGAAATTGTTGCCACCCCTATTACTAGCCTGTTCAACCTCTCTTTCGTGTCGTCTGAGATTCCCAAAGATTGGAAAGCAGCTGCGGTCATCCCCCTCTTCAAAGGGGGGGACACTCTTGACCCAAACTGCTACAGACCTATATCTATCCTACCGTGCCTTTCTAAGTTCTTCGAAAGCCAAGTCAACAAACAGATTACCGACCATTTCGAATCTCACCATACCTTCTCTGCTATGCAATCTGGTTTCAGAGCTGGTCATGAGTGCACCTCAGCCACGCTCAAGGTCCTAAACGATATCTTAACCGCCATCGATAAGAAACATTACTGTGCAGCCGTATTCATTGATCTGGCCAAGGCTTTCGACTCTGTCAATCACCACATCCTCATCGGCAGACTCGACAGCCTTGGTTTCTCAAATGATTGCCTCGCCTGGTTCACCAACTACTTCTCTGATAGAGTTCAGTGTGTCAAATCGGAGGGTCTGCTGTCCGGACCTCTGGCAGTCTCTATGGGGTGCCACAGGGTTCAATTCTTGGACAGACTCTCTTCTCTGTATACATCAATGAGGTCGCTCTTGCTGCTGGTGAGTCTCTGATCCACCTCTACGCAGACAACACCATTCTGTATACTTCCGGCCCTTCTTTGGACACTGTGTTAACAACCCTCCAGGCAAGCTTCAATGCCATACAACTCTCCTTCCGTGGCCTCCAATTGCTCTTAAACACAAGTAAAACTAAATGCATGCTCTTCAACAGATCGCTACCTGCACCTACCCGCCTGTCCAACATCACTACTCTGGACGGCTCTGACTTAGAATACGTGGACAACTACAAATACTTACAGTGCCTTGCGAAAGTATTCGGCCCCTTGAACTTTGCAACCTTTTGCCACATTTCAGGCTTCAAACATAAAGATATAAAACTGTATTTTTTTGTGAAGAATCAACAACAAGTGGGACATAATCATGAAGTGGAACGACATTTATTGGATATTTCAAACTTTTTAACAAATCAAAAACTGAAAAATTGGGCGTGCAAAATTATTCAGCCCCTTTACTTTCAGTGCAGCAAACTCTCTCCAGAAGTTCAGTGAGGATCTCTGAATGATCCAATGTTGACCTAAATGACTAATGATGATAAATACAATCCACCTGTGTGTAATCAAGTCTCCGTATAAATGCACCTGCACTGTGATAGTCTCAGAGGTCTGTTAAAAGCGCAGAGAGCATCATGAAGAACAAGGAACACACCAGGCAGGTCCGAGATACTGTTGTGAAGAGGTTTAAAGCCGGATTTGGATACAAAAAGATTTCCCAAGCTTTAAACATCCCAAGGAGCACTGTGCAAGCGATAATATTGAAATGGAAGGAGTATCAGACCACTGCAAATCTACCAAGACCTGGCCGTCCCTCTAAACTTTCAGCTCATACAAGGAGAAGACTGATCAGAGATGCAGCCAAGAGGCCCATGATCACTCTGGATGAACTGCAGAGATCTACAGCTGAGGTGGGAGACTCTGTCCATAGGACAACAATCAGTCGTATATTGCACAAATCTGGCCTTTATGGAAGAGTGGCAAGAAGAAAGCCATTTCTTAAAGATATCCATAAAAAGTGTTGTTTAAAGTTTGCCACAAGCCACCCGGGAGACACACCAAACATGTGGAAGAAGATGCTCTGGTCAGATGAAAGCAAAATTGAACTTTTTGGCAACAATGCAAAACGTTATGTTTGGCGTAAAAGCAACACAGCTCATCACCCTGAACACGCCATCCCCACTGTCAAACATGGTGGTGGGAGCATCATGGTTTGGGCCTGCTTTTCTTCAGCAGGGACAGGGAAGATGGTTAAAATTGATGGGAAGATGGATGGAGCCAAATACAGGACCATTCTGGAAGAAAACCTGATGGAGTCTGCAAAAGACCTGAGACTGGGACAGAGATTTGTCTTCCAACAAGACAATGATCCAAAACATAAAGCAAAATCTACAATGGAATGGTTCAAAAATAAACATATCCAGGTGTTAGAATGGCCAAGTCAAAGTCCAGACCTGAATCCAATCGAGAATCTGTGGAAAGAACTGAAAACTGCTGTTCACAAATGCTCTCCATCCAACCTCACTGAGCTCGAGCTGTTTTGCAAAGAGGAATGGGAAAAAATTTCAGTCTCTCGATGTGCAAAACTGATAGAGACATACTCAAGCGACTTACAGCTGTAATCACAGCAAAAGGTGGCGCTACAAAGTATTAACTTAAGGGGGCTGAATAATTTTGCACGCCCAATTTTTCAGTTTTTGATTTGTTAAAAAAGTTTGAAATATCCAATAAATGTCGTTCCACTTCATGATTGTGTCCCACTTGTTGTTGATTCTTCACAAAAAATACAGTTTTATATCTTTATGTTTGAAGCCTGAAATGTGGCAAAAGGTCGCAAAGTTCAAGGGGGCCGAATACTTTCGCAAGGCACTGTAGGTGTCTGGTTAGACTGTAAACTCTCCTTCCAGACCCATATCAAACATCTCCAATCCAAAGTTAAATCTAGAATTGGCTTCCTATTTCGCAACAAAGCATCCTTCACTCATGCTGCCAAACATACCCTTGTAAAACTGACCATCCTACCAATCCTCGAGTTTGGCGATGTCATTTACAAAATAGCCTCCAATACCCTACTCAACAAATTGGATGCAGTCTATCACAGTGCAACCCGTTTTGTCACCAAAGCCCCATATACTACCCACCATTGCGACCTGTACGCTCTCGTTGGCTGGCCCTCGCTTCATACTCGTCGCCAAACCCACTGGCTCCATGTCATCTACAAGACCCTGCTAGGTAAAGTCCCCCCTTATCTCAGCTCGCTGGTCACCATAGCATCTCCCACCTGTAGCACACGCTCCAGCAGGTATATCTCACTAGTCACCCCCAATTTTTTCTTTGGCCGCCTCTCCTTCTAGTTCTCTGCTGCCAATGACTGGAACGAACTACAAAAATCTCTGAAACTGGAAACACTTATCTCCCTCACTAGCTTTAAGCACCAACTGTCAGAGCAGCTCACAGATTACTGCACCTGTACATAGCCCACCTATAATTTAGCCCAAACAACTACCTCTTTCCCAACTGTATTTAATTTTAATTTATTTATTTATTTTGCTCCTTTGCACCCCATTATTTTTATTTCTACATTGCACATTCTTCCATTGCAAAACTACCATTCCAGTGTTTTACTTGCTATATTGTATTTACTTTGCCACAATGGCCTTTTTTGCCTTTACCTCCCTTCTCACCTCATTTGCTCACATTGTATATAGACTTGTTTATACTGTATTATTGACTGTATGTTTGTTTTACTTCATGTGTAACTCTGTGTCGTTGTATCTGTTGAACTGCTTTGCTTTATCTTGGCCAGGTCGCAATTGTAAATGAGAACTTGTTCTCAACTAGCCTACCTGGTTAAATAAAGGTGTTCCCAACTAGCCTACCTGGTTAAATAAAGGTGTTCTCAACTAGCCTACCAGGTTAAATAAAGGTGTTCTCAACTAGCCTACCTGGTTAAATAAAGGTGTTCTCAACTAGCCTACCTGGTTAAATAAAGGTGTTCTCAACTAGCCTACCTGGTTAAATAAAGGTGTTCTCAACTAGCCTACCTGGTTAAATAAAGGTGTTCTCAACTAGCCTACCTGGTTAAATAAAGGTGTTCTCAACTAGCCTACCAGGTTAAATAAAGGTGTTCTCAACTAGCCTACCTGGTTAAATAAAGGTGTTCTCAACTAGCCTACCTGGTTAAATAAAGGTGTTCTCAACTAGCCTACCTGGTTAAATAAAGGTGTTCTCAACTAGCCTACCTGGTTAAATAAAGGTGTTCTCAACTAGCCTACCTGGTTAAATAAAGGTGTTCTCCACTAGCCTACCTGGTTAAATAAAGGTGTTCTCAACTAGCCTACCAGGTTAAATGAAGGTGTTCTCAACTAGCCTACCTGGTTAAATAAAGGTGTTCTCAACTAGCCTACCTGGTTAAATAAAGGTGTTCTCAACTAGCCTACCTGGTTAAATAAAGGTGTTCTCAACTAGCCTACCTGGTTAAATAAAGGTGTTCTCAACTAGCCTACCTGGTTAAACAAAGGTGTTCTCAACTAGCCTACCTGGTTAAACAAAGGTGTTCTCAACTATCCTACCTGGTTAAATAAAGGTGTTCTCAACTAGCCTACCTGGTTAAATAAAGGTGTTCTCAACTAGCCTACCTGGTTAAATAAAGGTGTTCTCAACTAGCCTACCTGGTTAAATAAAGGTGTTCTCAACTAGCCTACCTGGTTAAATAAAGGTGTTCTCAACTAGCCTACCTGGTTAAATAAAGGTGTTCTCAACTAGCCTACCTGGTTAAATAAAGGTGTTCTCAACTAGCCTACCTGGTTAAATAAAGGTGTTCCCAACTAGCCTACCTGGTTAAATAAAGGTGTTCTCAACTAGCCTACCAGGTTAAATAAAGGTGTTCTCAACTAGCCTACCTGGTTAAATAAAGGTGTTCTCAACTAGCCTACCTGGTTAAATAAAGGTGTTCTCAACTAGCCTACCAGGTTAAATAAAGGTGTTCTCAACTAGCCTACCTGGTTAAATAAAGGTTAAATAAAGGTGTTCTCTACTAGCCTACCTGGTTAAATAAAGGTGTTCTCAACTAGCCTACCAGGTTAAATAAAGGTGTTCTCAACTAGCCTACCTGGTTAAATAAAGGTTAAATAAAGGTGTTCTCTACTAGCCTACCTGGTTAAATAAAGGTGTTCTCAACTAGCCTACCAGGTTAAATAAAGGTGTTCTCAACTAGCCTACCTGGTTAAATAAAGGTGTTCTCAACTAGCCTACCTGGTTAAATAAAGGTGTTCTCTACTAGTCTACCTGGTTAAATAAAGGTGTTCTCAACTAGCCTACCTGGTTAAATAAAGGTGTTCTCAACTAGGCTACCTGGTTAAATAAAGGTGTTCTCAACTAGCCTACCAGGTTAAATAAAGGTGTTCTCAACTAGCCTACCAGGTTAAATAAAGGTGTTCTCAACTAGCCTACCAGGTTAAATAAAGGTGTTCTCAACTAGCCTACCTGGTTAAATAAAGGTGTTCTCAACTAGCCTACCTGGTTAAATAAAGGTGTTCTCAACTAGCCTACCTGGTTAAATAAAGGTGTTCTCAACTAGCCTACCTGGTTAAATAAAGGTGTTCTCAACTAGCCTACCTGGTTAAATAAAGGTGTTCTCAACTATCCTACCTGGTTAAATAAAGGTGTTCTCAACTAGCCTACCTGGTTAAATAAAGGTGTTCTCAACTAGCCTACCTGGTTAAATAAAGGTGTTCTCAACTAGCCTACCTGGTTAAATAAAGGTGTTCTCAACTAGCCTACCTGGTTAAATAAAGGTGTTCTCAACTAGCCTACCTGGTTAAATAAAGGTGTTCTCAACTAGCCTACCTGGTTAAATAAAGGTGTTCTCAACTAGCCTACCTGGTTAAATAAAGGTGTTCTCAACTAGCCTACCTGGTTAAATAAAGGTGTTCTCAACTAGCCTACCTGGTTAAATAAAGGTGTTCTCAACTAGCCTACCTGGTTAAATAAAGGTGTTCTCAACTAGCCTACCTGGTTAAATAAAGGTTAAATAAAATTTTAAAAAAGAAGATATAAGACTTAAGTTTCAAAATTGACAACAAAGTGTAAATAGGATAATTTTGGTAATGAAGTCAGACTCATCCAATACAAGATCTGGAAGTGAGTTTATCACGATAGGTACGGACGGGATGGGTATGAATGGGTTGGGTATAGATGGGTATGGATGGGTTCGGTATGGATGGGTATGGATGGGATGGGTATGGATGGGTATGGATGGGTATGGATGGGATGGGTATGGATGGGTATAGATGGGTAAGGTTGGATATGGATGGGTATGGATGGGTTGGGTATAGATGTGTATGGATGGGTTCGGTATGGATGGGTATGGATGGGATGGGTATAGATGGGTATGGATGGGTTCTAGCCTATGGATGGGTATGGATGGGTATGGATGGGATGGGTATGGATGGGTATGGATGGGTTCGGTATGGATGGGTATGGATGGGTATGGATGGGATGGGTATGGATGGGTATGGATGGGTATGGATGGGTATGGATGGGATGGGTATAGATGGGTAAGGTTGGATATGGATGGGTATGGATGGGTTGGGTATAGATGTGTATGGATGGGTTGGGTATAGATGGGTATGGATGGGTTCGGTATGGATGGGTATGGATGGGTATGGATGGGATGGGTATGGATGGGTATGGATGGGTATGGATGGGTATGGATGGGTATGGATGGGATGGGTATGGATGGGTATAGATGGGTATGGAGGTTGGATATGGATGGGTATGGATGGGTTGGGTATAGATGGGTATGGATGGGTTCGGTATGGATGGGTATGGATGGGTATGGATGGGATGGGTATGGATGGGTATGGATGGGTTGGGTATGGATGGGTATGGATGGGTTGTGTATGGATTGGTATGGTGTTTGGGTTTGGATGGGTTGGGTATGTTTGGGTATTGATGGGTTGGGTATGGATTGGTATGAATCGATTGGATTTGAATGGGTTAGGTATAAATGGGTTTGGTATGGATGGGTTGGGTATGGATGGGTAGGGTATGGTTGGGTATGGATGGGTTGTGTATGGATTGGTATGGTGTTTTTGGTATGGATGGGTTGGGTATGGATTGTTTGGGTATGGATGTGTTGTGTATGGTTGGGTATGGATGGGTTGGGTATGGATGGGAGGGGTTTGGTTGGGTATGGATGTGTTGGGTATGGTTGGGTTTGGTATTTTGGCTATGCATGGGTATGGATGGCTGTCCAGAAATAACAAGGTGTGTCCACCCCCAGCTCTCCAGAGACAACAAGCTGTGGTCCACCTGTGTGGGCCACCCTCAGCTGTCCAGAGACAACAAGCTGTGGTCCACCCGTGTGGTCCACCCTCAGCTGTCCAGAGACAACAAGCTGTGGTCCACCCGTGTGGTCCACCCTCAGCTGTCCAGAGACAACAAGCTGTGGTCCACCCGTGTGGTCCACCCTCAGCTGTCCAGAGACAACAAGCTGTGGTCCACCCGTGTGGTCCACCCTCAGCTGTCCAGAGACAACAAGCTGTGGTCCACCCGTGTGGTCCACCCATGTGGTCCACCCATGTGGTCCACCCTTGTGGTCCACCCTCAGCTGTCCAGAGACAACAAGCTGTGGTCCACCCCTGTGGTCCACCCCTGTGGTCCACCCGTGTGGTCCACCCTCAGCTGTCATGTGCTGTGGGTGCAAGTTGCCTGTCATAGGAGTGAAACTGCTTCCATACAGTTGGTGCATACTTCTAACGTATTCAAAAATATTCAGCAAGAATGCAAGGAATGGATTACCTACATCAAATGTAGTACATGATGGCTGGCTGGCTGGTTGGCTGTGACTGGTGTGCAGCAGCTAGCTCCTAAACGGCGATGCTGTTTGATTCTATTTAAATACATTTACTGAGTGATGATATTTTAAATCATTCACAGGCCACTTACACAACTTAGTGGATTTGTTGTTCAACAGCGTGGTGGGAACTCCCTACCATACCAGGAGAAGAAGGGAACCCCCCTAGGAGAAGAAGGGAACCCCCCTACCATATCTGAAGAAGAAGGGAACCCCCCTAGGAGAAGAAGGGAACCCCCCTACCATATCTGAAGAAGAAGGGAACCCCTAGGAGAAGAAGGGAACCCCCTACCATATCTGAAGAAGAAGGGAACCCCCTAGGAGAAGAAGGGACCCCTACCATATCTGAAGAAGAAGGGAACCCCCTAGGAGAAGAAGGGAACCCCCTACCATATCTGAAGAAGAAGGGAACCCCCTAGGAGAAGAAGGGAACCCCCTACCATATCTGAAGAAGAAGGGAACCTCCCTAGGAGAAGAAGGGAACCCCCTACCATATCTGAAGAAGAAGGGAACCCCCTAGGAGAAGAAGGGAACCCCTCTACCATATCTGAAGAAGAAGGGAACCTCCCTAGGAGAAGAAGGGAACCCCTACCATATCTGAAGAAGAAGGGAACCCCCCTAGGAGAAGAAGGGAACCCCCGATCATATCTGAAGAAGAAGGGAACCCCCCTAGGAGAAGAAGGGAACCATATCAGAGCAGGAGGCTGGGGCAGGATGTGGCCAGGCACCAGTATCACTTCAGGGTGGGCACATTTGATCAGGTCATAGGTCAAAATTGTAACACTTGTCTGTCCTGGACATGCCGGGAGAGGAGTTTGAACTGGTCTGCCATATTGAAGGCTTCTATCTATTTGAGTTCGTCAGTCTGTGTTGGTTATCCCGTCGAACGCGGTTTTAAAAAAGTATTTGTTTGTGGAACTGCATAAGTGTTGCTCTCCACTTTCTGGGGGATCAAGTTTTTAAATCAGTGGAATTAGAGTACGATAGCTAAAGAGATGGAGAAAAGAACTGTCTCCGGATTACATCTTCAAAAGTAAGGGCAACTGTGGTGTAGCATTCCTGACAGGGAGACGCATCCATGACGCATGATGACGTATACAGGGAAGATAGTTACCTGGCTCCATTTTCAGATATTACCTGTTTCTAATTTTATCAGAAAGTTGTTTCATTTCAAGCTGAAGTGTACTGTTAGCTAGCTAGCTGACGTTAGCTGGCTGTCTCCCTAGCTGACGTTAGCTGGCTGTCTCCCTAGCTAACGTTAGCTGGCTGTCTCCCTAGCTGACATTATTATTTGTTTCCCAGAGAGATTTGCTTTTCTAGTCAGAGCCTAATGTTAGCTAACATTGAACCTGGTTGATTAGCTCCCAACACTGTGACATTGTTGGCACTGTTCATTGTTATTTAACTAGCTAAAGTTAGCTGGCTGACGCGTTAGCTAACATTAGGTAATGTGTGTACAACACCCGCTGAATATGGCCGGTGTCAGTAAACGTCTGCAAAAAAGCTTAACGAAAGTGTTGCCAGCAGAGATGGGTGGGGCTAAATCTTAAGAGGGTGTGAACAATGCTGAATGGGTGTAGACAAAGGGGAGCTCTACACTAGATTCCAAAAAATACAAAAATGATTTTCTCAAAAGTGAGTTTATAAGTTGATCAACTTTCAAAGCAAAATTACATTTCCATTGTTCCTCTTAATGCAGTATACGATATACCATTTTGTAGCTCTAAGTCTCTACTTTTAGCGCAGCACATAGAACTGAATTAGCTGAGCTGACTGAAGACCAACTCACAGTTCCACGGTAACACATCTTCACAATATCAAGTTACTTTGGTAGCAAGGTGTTGTAAAACGAGCGTGTCTCATTAAAACACATTCCAGACACTGGTACTTCTTGTTAGCATAACTGAGACAGAGAAATAGCAGCTAGCTAGATAAGCTAACTAGTTATAGCTATCCCCAGGCTATGCTAGGTAGCTAGATAAGCTAACTAGTTATAGCTATCCCCAGGCTATGCTAGCTAGCTAGATAAGCTAACTAGTTATAGCTATCCCCAGGCTATGCTAGCTAGCTAGATAAGCTAACCAGTTATGGCTATCCCCAGGCTATGCTAGCTAGCTAGATAAGCTAACCAGTTATAGATATCCTCAGGCTATGCTAGCTAGCTAGATAAGCTAACTAGTTATAGCTATCCCTAGGCTTTGCTATCTAGCTATCTGCTGTCAAAACAAAAGCACAGCGCAGCACATAGAAGTGAATTAGCAGATCATCTTGAGATGTCAGGAGGAAAAAGTCCTCAAGTTCAAAAATCTTCTCTCCATAGCAAAGCTAGCTTCGCTTCTCGCTGAGAGACAATTTGTTTGATCTGAAAATGTGGTCGGAGGCGCTGTATGGATGTGTGATGCAATTGCGGTGCTGCTGGAGGCCAAATTGAGCTCCGTACCACGTCTCCATGTGCCTCTCAGTTGTGTAACAATGCAGAGGGCGCCGTATTGACATGATTGGTTGACGGTAGGTGGGGGCGGGAGGTCCTGTATAAACACAAAACTTCCTTCCTTTATTAAGCGCCTTTATTAAGTTACTCACTGTTGCCCTTGTGTTTGTTTGTTTGTTTGTTTGTTTGTTTGTTTGTTTGTTTGATTGAATGGCAAAGACACACCTAAGAAACTATCACATTGGACAACACCATCAAAGACAACTCTCGTTTGGGCCTCAGTAATGGCCGCTGCATTTCTTAGTGAGCACCGGAAGAAACACATGCGGAATCGATGAGTGCAGTTTCAACTTTAAAGATCTAGTGTAGCCTGAAGGGAACACTACAGCTAACTTTCTTCAAGGAAAGAAGAAGAAGAAGACTATGAGAGATCTCTGAAATAAATAGCCACCCAAAAGACTACAACACGGAGACACCAATTCTGAGATGAGGAAAAGAAGAAAGTCACAAACAGACAAACAGCCATCTGGTCCCTTTGTTCTCCTCCATGTGTCCTGACCACAGGATCAAAGACTTACCTCTTATGACTAATATTCACGTCTCCAGGTCGTGTCATTTATTATATTTCATATCTTATTATGTTTGCAAATATGTTGATTAACTTTATTGAATGTTTGTAGAAATTGTGTTTGTCTTTTTTTTTTTCTAAAAGAATTCATGCCTTCAGACATTCATTAATATTGTTCTAATTTCATTAGTAAAATAACACATCAAGAGTCAGGTCTTCCTGGAGAACTATTTCTGTCCAACAACTGGACTGGTAACAATGTCTTAGTAATACGTGTACAGCCTACTTTACACTGGCAACACACACAGACACACGTAAGGGATTTTTGAAACACACACACACACACAGGGCCGTGAGGGGGTCTTTGAAATACACACACACACACACACACACACACACACACAGGGCCGTGAGGGGTCTTTGAAACTTCAGTCAGATTGTCTGTCTGACTCCATGATCCTAGTAACTCCCTGTGTGTGTGTGTGTGTGTGTGTGTGTGTGTGTGTGTGTGTGTGTGTGTGTGTGTATTTCAAAGACCCCTCACGGCCCTGTGTGTGTGTGTGTGTGTGTGTGTGTGTGTGTGTGTGTGTGTGTGTGTATTTCAAAGACCCCCTCACGGCCCTGTGTGTGTGTGTGTTTCAAAAATCCCTCACGGCCCTGTGTGTGTGTGTGTGTGTGTGTCTGTGTGTGTGTGTGTGTGTGTGTGTGTGTGTTTAAAAAGCCCCCTGACCGTTCTGTCTGTTTGTTCAGATGGTGTTACAGAACAAGTTATTGTGTCAGTGTGTTAGATGAAAGCTCTGCTGAATGACTGGTTTCCTTGATGTTGTTATTCCACACTTTGTTGCAAATCTGAGAGGTTAAATCTACATTTTAAATGGAAATCTGATCCACCAACACTCGCATGGACATACAATTGCATTTCACACACACTCGCACTATATATATATATAGATAGTTATTTTTTCAAACCTGTGCAATGGATGTATAGACAAATAAGGAACATACGACATAGACACACGCATAAATCTATATGTATATATGTCTATGTCTATGTCATGTGTTCCTTATTTGTCTATAACTCCATTGCACAGATATGAAAAAAGGCAAACATTGCCACTATTTATAATAGCCTACAAAATAATGATATATACTGTATATATAATAACTAATTCATCAGTTGCAGAATGTCCAAATGCTTTTACTGCAGAAGGTCATTCAAATGAAAACAGGAAATCAAATGTAGCTTATGGTGAAAATATTATACAGACTGCATACCTGCAGTAACGCTTTCTCTAGCCTCCTTACCATTGGCTGATAGCTGAAGGTTAGCTCAACACTGCCCTCCTGTGGTGAAGGCATCAGCCTACACCTGGATCACTCCACTGTAGATAAACCAGAAGGGGAAATGCCCTGTAGAATGAACCAGACAGAACCAGACAGAAAGAAGAGACCCAACTATTAGACACAACTATTATATCCATTATCTGTGTGTCGACGTGGACTGCATCCAGCACCATCACTTGATAGCCTAGGTTCACACGAGCAATTCATCCTCCATTAATTCCTCACTCGTTGTGAAACAAGAGCGCCAAGGTTTGTGTCTATGTCCCCAGTGTCATAGAGAGGGGTTTGAACTAGAGGTCTTCTAGAGATAAAAAAATTAAATAAATGTCGGACACCTTCTGAAATGGTTTCGTGGCTTTTCCCACCCGATCAGATATGCATAAATTATTGATTTGTGAATGGAAATCAGACCTGTTCTGAAATGGACCCTAGGACCAGACCTGTTCTGAAATGGACCCTAGGACCAGACCTGTTCTGAAATGGACCCTAGGACCAGACCTGTTCTGAAATGGACCCTAGGACCAGACCTGTTCTGAAATGGAAACCAGACCTGTTCTGAAATGGACCCTAGGACCAGACCTGTTCTGAAATGGACCCTAGGACCAGACCTGTTCTGAAATGGACCCTAGGACCAGACCTGTTCTGAAATGGACCCTAGGACCAGACCTGTTCTGAAATGGACCCTAGGACCAGACCCGTTCTGAAATGGACCCTAGGACCAGACCCGTTCTGAAATGGACCCTAGGACCAGACCTGTTCTGAAATGGACCCTGCCAGACCTGTTCTGAAATGGACCCTAGGACCAGACCTGTTCTGAAATGGACCCTAGGACCAGACCTGTTCTGAAATGGACCCTAGGACCAGACCTGTTCTGAAATGGACCCTAGGACCAGACCTGTTCTGAAATGGACCCTAGGACCAGACCTGTTCTGAAATGGACCCTAGGACCAGACCTGTTCTGAAATGGACCCTAGGACCAGACCTGTTCTGAAATGGACCCTAGGACCAGACCTGTTCTGAAATGGACCCTAGGACCAGACCTGTTCTGAAATGGATGGACCTGTTCTGAAATGGACCCTAGGACCAGACCTGTTCTGAAATGGACCCTAGGACCAGACCTGTTCTGAAATGGACCCTAGGACCAGACCTGTTCTGAAATGGACCCTAGGACCAGAGTCTGAAATGGACCCTAGGACCAGACCTGTTCTGAAATGGACCCTAGGACCAGACCCGTTCTGAAATGGACCCTAGACCAGACCTGTTCTGAAATGGTAGGACCAGACCTGTTCTGAAATGGACCCTAGGACCAGAAATGGACCCTAGACCAGACCCGTTCTGAAATGGTAGGACCAGACCTGTTCTGAAATGGACCCTAGGACCAGACCTGTTCTGAAATGGACCCTAGGACCAGACCTGTTCTGAAATGGACCCTAGGACCAGACCTGTTCTGAAATGGACCCTAGGACCAGACCTGTTCTGAAATGGACCCTACCAGGAAATGGACCCAGACCTGTTCTGAAATGGACCCTAGACCAGATGAAAGTCAGACCTGTTCTGAAATGGACCAGACCTGAAATGGATAGGACCAGACCTGTTCTGAAATGGACCCTAGGATAGTCATACCTGTTCTGAAATGGACCCTGAAATGGACCCTAGGATACCTGTTCTGAAATGGACCCTAGGATAGTCAGACCTGTTCTGAAATGGACCCTAGGATAGTCAGACCTGTTCTGAAATGGAAATGGACCTGTTCTGAAATGGACCCTAGGATAGTCAGACCTGTTCTGAAATGGACCCTAGGATAGTCAGACCTGTTCTGAAATGGACCCTAGGATAGTCAGACCTGTTCTGAAATGGACCCTAGGATAGTCAGACCTGTTCTGAAATGGACACTAGGATAGTCATACATGTTCTGAAATGGACCCTAGGATAGTCAGACCTGTTCTGAAATGGACCCTAGGATAGTCAGACCCGTTCTGAAATGGACCCTAGGATAGTCATACCTGTTCTGAAATGGACCCTAGGGCCAGACCTGTTCTGAAATGGACCCTAGGACCAGACCCGTTCTGAAATGGACCCTAGGACCAGACCTGTTCTGAAAAGGACCCAAACAGGAGGTTGGTGGTACCTTAACTGGGTAGAATGGGCTCATGGTAATGACTGGAGCGGAAATGGGTGGAATGGTTTCAAAAGCATCATGGTTCTGGCCGTTGTTATGAGCCGTCCTCCCTTCAACAGCCTCCAGTGCTGACAGACCTGTGCTGGTTCCGATCAAAGAGACCCGTTCAGATCCGAGAGTAGAAAGAGAGAGAGAAAAACCTCCAACAGGGCACTGCCAGCAGAATCAATAAACAATCAATATTTGCCAAATGATCACAGTTCTGTCCTTAAAACCGGCAATAACAAATTGCATTTTTTTTGTTAATATAAATTGTGTTTAATGTGTAGCATATTCAATACATTACAGTCTATTGGTTTTTTACTTTCTTAAAACAATAATTTTCTTCAGCACGGTTTCAGTCCCGAATGCGTCAGTGCATTGCATGCATACAGGCATAGGTCTAGGCATCCACTATATGATAGGCTATTCATATTTAAAAAAATATATATATATTTTTTTACCTTGATTTAACTAGGCAAGTCAGTTAAGAGCAAATTCTTATTTTCAATGACAGCCTAGGAACAGTGGGTTAACTGCCTGTTCAGGGGCAAAATGACAGATTTTTTACCTTGTCAGCTCAGAGATTTGAACTTGCACCCTTTCGGTTACGAGCCCAACGCTCTAACCACTAGGCTACCCAGCTGCCCTGGCAGACAAGCTCAGGCCCTCAGAGAAATATAGACATGCCGGCGCCATGTTCCCGACATCGAAATTGATGTCTTTATACTTGTCAGATGGTACAGATATAGACTTACAGAAGGTGGATCATTTGTTCATTTTACATCAGAATATTTTGTATAAAGATAAGCTTTATATTACTAGATTAAAGGAGTAATTCTGGAACACTCTTTCTCACCTCAAGTTCAACTGTCAGTGCGTTCCAACTGACTCTATCTTCATATCATAGGCCTGCAGTATCTAAACCTGATAATAAACAGCAGGCCAATGAACGGCCATCATTGGCCTGCTGTAACTAAGCTTAACCAATAGCCATACAACACCAAACCATCACAGAACTTACTTTATTAGTGTTTTAAAAGTAAGTCAAGCCATTGTTTTTAAGGAATATACGAATAGGTTATTATATTGAGGCATTAAATGTAGTTTTTGCATCTTTTGTTTTTTCCTTTTCCTGGTTAGATTTGGAGTAGCAGCATCATCATCAGCCTTAATGATGTTAATTCTATTATATCGCTGTAAACACAACATTACAGCTGGAACTTAATTTGGCCGATAAAAAATGGGTCGACAGAATGAAATGTTAAATGGACCATTGATACGATACAAATGAATGAAAGGTAGAAAAGTGCATCAAACCTGAATAACGAGTTGTACACAGTCCACTTGGCCGCACTAATGTTGTTCTCATCTTTGTCCACGACAATATTAAAACTTGTCCCTGAGGACATTCCCCTTGTGGGCTTATTTTCACTAAACTCCTTCTCTTCTAGCATCCGTTTTAATTCAATGAAAAAAACCTCCATCTTCTTATTCAACAGTAGCCTCGGGCAAGGCTTCTTTTACACACTCGATCTCTCTCTCTCCTCAACAGCAGGCACATGTGAGGTGATCAGCTGGAACCAGTTTCAGTGGACATAAGCAATAGAGTTCTATTGAGTTGCAATTGTCTGCCACAGATAACAAGCTCTTGCAGTTATCATCACACCAACAGTAAATTAAGAGTGGACGGGTCTAATCTGTCAGTAAATCAATTTTAATTGGACCTGAGACCGGTGGCAATTATATCAGAAACAACCCAGATCCGAAACACTTATCTGCCACGAAACACAAATTTAGGATACGGGTCTGCTCGGGTTCCGGGTCAGATCTCGGAATGTCGGGTCTGTTGGACCCGTGAAGAGCTCTGGTGTGAATACTCAAACATTCAAGCCTAAAGTCCATTTCTTGTTTAAATGCCTGTCTTCCTGTCACTGTGTAAAAAAAAAAAAAATGTACATTCTTCATCGCCTCTGACAATCAATAGTCGTTTTTTGTTTTAGCATTTGTTACAGTTTAAACATTCTAGAACTCAGCAGGAAACACATCACTGTTGCTTGCATACATGTGTAACGGATGTGAAACGGCTAGCTAGTTAGGGGTGGTGCCCGCTAAATAGCGTTACAATCGGTGACGTCACTTGCTCAGAGACCTTGAAGTAGTTGTTCCCCCTTTGCTCTGCAAGGGCCGCGGCTATTTTCGATGATTCGTGGGTGACTGTTGTTGATGTGTGCAGAGGGTATGGGCGAGGGGACGGTCTAAAGTTATACTGTTACACATGTACTGGAAATATAATTGCAATATACTATTATTTTACCTTCCAGTTTAATTAACAAACATTTCAATCTCATGGTTACTTCCTGGTTCTGCTTCCTGGATGAAGATATACATAGATCCAATCTCATGGTTACTTCCTGGTTCTGCTTCCTGGATGAAGATATACATAGATCCAATCTCATGGTTACTTCCTGGTTCTGCTTCCTGGATGAAGATATACATAGATCCAATCTCATGGTTACTTCCTGGTTCTGCTATAGGATGAAGATATACATAGATCCAATCTCATGGTTACTTCCTGGTTCTGCTTAGGATGAAGATATACATAGATCCAATCTCATGGTTACTTCCTGGTTCTGCTTCCTGGATGAAGATATACATAGATCCAATCTCATGGTTACTTCCTGGTTCTGCTTCCTGGATGAAGATATACATAGATCCAATCTCATGGTTACTTCCTGGTTCTGCTTCCTAGGATGAAGATATACATAGATCCAATCTCATGGTTACTTCCTGGTTCTGCTTCCTGGATGAAGATATACATAGATCCAATCTCATGGTTACTTCCTGGTTCTGCTTCCTGGATGAAGATATACATAGATCCAATCTCATGGTTACTTCCTGGTTCTGCTTCCTGGATGAAGATATACATAGATCCAATCTCATGGTTACTTCCTGGTTCTGCTTCCTGGATGAAGATATACATAGATCCAATCTCATGGTTACTTCCTGGTTCTGCTATAGGATGAAGATATACATAGATCCAGTGCTTTCAGAAAGTATTCACACCTCTTGACTTTTTCCACATTTTGTTGTGTTACAGCGCTTCATTGTATTAGATACAAATGTTGTATCATTGGCCTACACACAATACCCCATAATGTCAAAGTAGAATTTCATTTTTAGACATGTTAATTTTAATTTTAAAAAAAAGCTGAATGGTCTTGAGTCAAGTATTCAACCTCTTTGTTGTAATTTACCACATTACTGAATGAGTCATGAAACCTACAGGTAAAACAGGGAAATGGTTCCAATCATTTTTCCAACATTCAATTTCCCCATCCCCCTCTTTTACACCGCTGCTACTCTCTGTTGTTATCATCTATGGTCACTTTAATAACTCTACATGTACATATTACCTCAACTAACTCGACTAACCGGTGCCCCCACACATTGACTGTACCGGTACCCCTGTATATAGCCTCCACATTGACTCTGTACCAGTACCCCTGTATATAGCCTCCACATTGACTCTGTACCGGTACCCCCTGTATATAGTCTCCACATTGACTCTGTAACGGTACCCCCTGTATATAGCCTCCACATTGACTCTGTACCGGTACCCCCTGTATATAGTCTCCACATTGACTCTGTACCGGTACCCCCTGTATATAGCCTCCACATTGACTCTGTACCAGTACCCCTGTATATAGCCTCCACATTGACTCTGTACCGGTACCCCCTGTATATAGTCTCCACATTGACTCTGTACCGGTACCCCCTGTATATAGCCTCCACATTGACTCTGTACCGTAACACCCTGTATATAGCCTCCACATTGACTCTGTACCAGTACCCCCTGTATATAGTCTCCACATTGACTCTGTACCGGTACCCCTATAGCCTCCACATTGACTCTGTACCGGTACCCCCTGTATATAGCCTCCACATTGACTGTACCTACCCCCTGTATATAGCCTCCAAATTGACTCTCTACCGGTACGCCCTGTATATAGCCTCCACATTACTCTCTACCGGTACGCCCTGTACATAGCCTCCACATTGACTCTGTGTATAAAATAGTGTATAAAATTGAGTTCAGGCATTTGCCCATTCATCAGATGGACACACTTCCTCTCCCAGACCCTCACATGCATGTGTATTTGAGCACACACACACCTCACTCCCCTTCTTGGCTTCCATGGCAACCCCCACGGGAACCTTTCCCCAATAGAATCTTTCCCCCACGGGAACCACACCTGTTGGAATTCTCACAAACAATTGCAACATTGTTACAATAATATATAGAACTTTTCTCTCAGCTCTGGTATATAAAGCTTATAAGGGGCCTTGCTCACAATTCATTCTGTGACAGCACAATGACCAAACGATATATTCACATTGCGTATTCCTGAGTGGCCCAGTTACAGTATTACATTGTCTTGAAAATCTATGGCAAGACTTGAAAAGGTCTGTCTAGCAATGGTGATTCTAAAATGTATTGACTCAGGGCTCTGAATACTTACATAAATTCAATTTTTCCGTATTTCATTTGAAATAAATTTGCAAAAAATTCTAAACACATCTTTTCACTTTGTCATTATGGGGTATTGTGTGTAGATGGGTTTCAATTCAGGATGTGACACAAGAAAATGTGGAACAAGGCAAGGGGTATGACTACTTTCTGAAGCCAATGTATATCTATCTTCATCCTAAATTCTACTCAGCTGTTTTCCCACCAACTGCCAAAGGACACACTAATATTGATTGCTGTGACGTCATTGGCGAAGTCCTCTTTCACCTTATATTCTAATGGTATTGGTCCATGGAAGAGAGAGAGTCCAGGGCAGGCTCCAGGCATTATGTGGGGGGACCAAAACATGTTTAATACCTTATTCTCTAAACATATTGCACTAATGTTCCGTATTATTCAACGGGTGGGTCTAATCCTGAATGCTGATTGGTTAAAACCGCATTCCAGCCGGTGTTTATTCGTCAAATTGACACAGGCTAAATCTATGATGTTAAAGTGCCTATTTACTATGTTCCATCTGACAGCGCAATCCACTGTCTCATCAGCCCAGCCAGGTAATTTATAAACTTGATCTCCACTATAAAAAGCATCTAGACATTGTCTCACAAATTCAATCTCCAGCGTGGACACGACCCAGTTGTTCAGTATATGTTCTGTATCTATGGACGTGACCCAGTCGTGAATGTGTCGTGTCTCGGGACGAGACAGACAGGCAGACAGCGTTTCTCAGCTGGCATCATTTTTATGGATATATACAAAAACATGTCAATTGAAAAAAGGTCAAATGAAACGCAGCTAGTTTGCAGTCTTTCCAGCCCCCGTTTGAAGTGATTGTGTTACCGTAGCTGTGTTGTTGGCTAGCTCCTCTGACCAACAGTGTACTGATGAGTGAGCACATTTTCTATGCCAGGCGAAATCGCGCCTCATTAGTTATTGTTATGGATGAAACCAAATAAATGTCACTAGAAAACTGATTAAACAAATGCAAATGCAGCTACTTTGCTGTTATTCTGGCTGCACTTTTTGACGTGACTAAGTTAGCCATAGTTGGTTAGTTAGCAAGGGATACGAACATTGCCAGCCAGTATGGCAATGGAACATTTAGAACGAACGACTGGGTCGCGTCCATAGATACACAACAAAAAGACTGAACAACTGGGTCGAGTCCAGAGATATATTCCTGGTTGACTGGACGACTGGGTCGCGTCCATAGATACAGAACAAAGACTGGGTTGCGTGTCTAGAAAACACTAGATTTGAGTCGGAACAATATCTTGTGGAAGGGTGAAATAGTATGACTAAATTCATCAACGTAACATTATTAATTAGAATACGTCATTATTTGAATATGTTGATAACCCGTTGTATAAAAGTGACAAAGCGGCACGGTTTTCCAGCCCTTGACTAATAACACCCGTGCCAATATATCCTCCATACACCGGCTTCAGGGCATTATCACTTAATTAATATCCGACAACTCAAAACCTTTCATGGCCATGTTAATGTAATACCAGAGCTTCACAACTAGAGAGTGGTATCTGTCCACATGAAGAGCTATTGTCACCGTTGGCCATGTTAATGTAATACCAGAGCTTCACAACTAGAGAGTGGTATCTGTCCACATGAAGAGCTATTGTCACCGTTGGCCATGTTAATGTAATACCAGAGCTTCACAACTAGAGAGTGGTATCTGTCCACATGAAGAGCTATTGTCACCGTTGGCCATGTTAATGTAATACCAGAGCTTCACAACTAGAGAGTGGTATCCATCCACATGAAGAGCAATTGCCACCGTCAAGACCATGTTCATTTGCCAAATATTGTTTAATGCTGCTCGTAGAAATACCATGAAAAGAGCCAACGTGATTCCTAGTCATCGTGAATAGAGCCAACATGATTCCTGGTCTTCATGACTAGAGCCAACATGATTTATGGTCTTCATGAATAGAGCTAACATGATTTATGGTCTTCATGAATAGAGCCAACATGATTCCTGGTCTTCATGAATAGAGCAAACATGATTCCTGGTCATCGTGAATAGAGCCAACATGATTCCTGGTCTTCATGAATAGAGCCAACATGATTCCTGGTCTTCATGAATAGAGCCAACATGATTCCTGGTCACCATGAATAGAGCCAACATGATTCCTGGTCACCATGAATAGAGCCAACATGATTCCTGGTCACCATGACTAGAGCCAACATGATTCCTGGTCATCGTGAATAGAGCCAACGTGATTCCTGGTCATCGTGAATAGAGCCAACATGATTCCTGGTCACCATGAATAGAGCCAACGCAATTCCTGGTCATCATGAATAGAGCCAACATGATTTCTTGGCGAGGGGCCCAACTCGACGGAAAACATGTCTAATTCCAGCAGGTGGTAGTTTTTGTTGCTTTTCCCACCAAGCAAGGAGTTTTTGAATGGAGGTCAAAGTGAGTGTGTTTGGCTAATTTTCTTCGTGGGCTTGATTTGATCTAATATACATTTCGTAATGCCTAAGTTTTTCAAATGTAGGACACGTCCCGGCAACTCTGAGAAAAAAACTTTATTGTTGTTTCGAGATGGCTATGCATATTCCTTTCACGAGGCTAGTAGCATAGCATCTCTCTCCATTGAATACAGACGTTTGACACCAAACAACACCCATCAAATATTTTTTTAAAGATTACAATAATGAGATGTATCTACCAATCCAAAGAAATCATAGGCGAGAGCTAGACAGCCGCTGTCGCTTTGTGGACAACTACTCCAATTGTTATGGCATGTATCTTGTCAGTACATCCATAATCTTTGGTTCAATTCAGAGCTGAAGAGACAATTATTTCTCCTGAAGAACAGAACAAAATGTGCCCAAAAAGGCACCCTATTCCCTATATAGTGCACTACTTATGCCAGAGCCCATTGGCACCCTAAACCCTACATAGTGCACTACTTTAGAACAGAGCCCTATGGCACCCTAAACCTGACGTAGTGAAACACTTTACACCAGAGCCCTATGCACCCTAACCCCTACATAGTGCACTACTATAGAACATAGCCCTATGCACCCTAACCCCTACATAGTGTAGTACTTTAGACCAGGTCCCATAGCACCCAAGCTCTGGTAGCGCGATGTGATTAGTGGTTAGTTCTATGCATTGTGGCTGCAGCAACCCCGGTTCAAATCTGGGTCACAGCATTGCAATAGGCTGTACAATGTCACAGCAAAAGGCTATGTTCAGATGTGTTTGAAATAAGCTTGGATCCTTACATAAATAGAGAGAGATAGAAAGATTCTCACATAGTTGGTTCTATCTATCTCTGTATCTATCTATCTAAATATTTAACTATCTAACTAGCCCTGTTACTGAGAAAGAGCTGTTATCATGACAGTACTAACTAAATACCTAACTATCTATCTAACTAACTAAATACCTAACTATCCAACGGACTAAATACCTAACTATCTATCTAACTAACTAAATACCTACCAATCTATGTAACTAAATATCTAACAACTATCTATCTAACTAACTAAATACCTAACTATCCAACTAACTAAATACCTAACTATCTAACGAACTAAATACCTAAATATCGATATATCTAACTAACTAAATACCTAACAATCTAACTAACTAAATACCTAACTAACTAACTAAATACCTATCTATCTATCTATCTATCTATCTATCTATCTATCTATCTATCTATCTATCTATCTATCTATCTATCTATCTAAATCTAACTAAATACCTAACTATCTATCTAACTAACTAAATACCTAAATATCCAACTAAAACTAAATACCTATCTAACTATCTAACTAACTAAATACCTAAATATCTAACTAAATACCTATCTATCTAACTAACTAAATACCTAACTAAATCTAACTAAATAACTAACTAAATACCTAACTATCTAACTAACTAAATACCTAAATATCTAACGAACTAAATCTATCTATCTATCTATCTATCTAAATCTATCTATCTATCTATCTATCTATCTATCTATCTATCTATCTATCTATCTATCTATCTATCTATCTATCTAACTAAATACCTAACTATCTAACAAACTAACTAAATATCCAACTAACTAACTAACACACCCTTTGACTGAATGTGGGTGTCTCGGAGTTTGCAATCCTAGAGTTGGAGTGAAAACCTACTGGACGGTAGCTCTCCAGAAACAAGGTTGGAGAGCCCTTCCCTGCACACTAATGTTTATCTTAATAACAGGCCTCAGCGCTGTGCTAATTTTTCAAAAAGTTATTGCTTACAGGAATATGCTTTGTTTAGTTGACAACAGCCGGTGTTTGGTCCCTGAAAGTTCCAGTCTGCTTTCCCCTGAAGTAGTTTGGAATTCTTCTGGCTACTCAGGTTGACTCCTTTATGCACCCTATTTACTTTGTAGTGTACTACTCTTAACCAGGGCCCTTAGACCTCTGGTCAAAAATAGTGCACTTATTAGGACTTAGGTTGCCATTTGGGACAACCTTAATGTTCCAGATAAATATAATCTGAACCCATGCAGCTGGGACCATGGAGCTGGGATCAAAGATGGGACCATGCAGCTGGGTTTTGGCAGGGGAGCCTGAGTACTATTCAACACTCCCACACTGCATTAACACACTGTGATTTCTCTAACTGAGAGACACCATTCACACACTGTGAATTCTCTGAGAGACCCCATTCACACACTGTGATTTCTCTAATTGAGAGACCCCATTCACACACTGTGATTTCTCTAACTGAGAGACCCCATTCAAATTTCTCTAACTGAGAGACCCCATTCACACACTGTGATTTATCTACCTGGGAGACCCCATAACACACAGGGATATTGATTTATCTCACTGAGAGACCCCATAACACACAGGGATATTGATTTATCTCACTGAGAGACCCCATAACACATAGGGATGTTGATTTATCTAACTGAGAGACCCCATAACACACAGGGATATTGATTTATCTAACTGAGAGACCCCATAACACTGGGACAATGCATCTGTATGCAGAGTTTAGACGTTGTGGTAATGTGAGATTTGTTTTGAAGTGTTTTCCTGTTAAACAACCACATCCCTGGCCTGTCCTCCTCCTTATAATCAGGGTGGTATAAAGGCTTTATAAAACTCATAAACGTTGTCAGATCTTTGAGTTCAGGCAGCGTTTTAGACGGCCCAGGCTACAATTAGAGACAGCAGCGACTGAAAGGTGGTCAGGAGGTCATTAAGTGCAAGCAAAACAGAAAACAATGGGTTTAACATGCTCTGCCTCAGAGCCTTATGAAATGGCAGTGAAACTACACAACTATTTCTCACGTCGTGCACTACTTTTGACCTGAGCCCTATTGGGAATTGGTTTCTCCTTGGGATGTAGCCAACATGGTATGTCTACACTATGATGCTAAGCATTCTGGGACAGGGGTTGCCAGGGATTTCACATTATGTATACTTTCACTGAGTGATAAGTTGAAGGAAAGAGCACACATGGAGTCTGTTAGAGAGTCTGAGGGGACACGGTGTTGGAACAGAACCTGTTAGAGAGTCTGGAGGGACACAGTGTTGGAACAGAGCCTGTTAGAGAGTCTGGGGACACGGTGTTTAACATAACCTGTTAGAGAGTCTGGAGGGACACAGTGTTGGAACAGAGCCTGTTAGAGAGTCTGGGGACACGGTGTTGGAACAGAGCCTGTTAGAGAGTCTGAGGGACACGGTGTTGGAACAGAGCCTGTTAGAGAGTCTGGAGGGACACGGTGTTGGAACAGAGCCTGTTAGAGAGTCTGGGGACACGGTGTTGGAACAGAGCCTGTTAGAGAGTCTGTGTTGGAACAGAGCCTGTTAGAGAGTCTGGGGACACAGTGTTGGAACAGAGCCTGTTAGAGAGTCTGAGGGACATGGTGTTGGAACAGAGCCTGTTAGAGAGTCTGGGGACACGGTGTTGGAACAGAGCCTGTTAGAGAGTCTGGGGACACGGTGTTGGAACAGAGCCTGTTAGAGAGTCTGGGGGACACGGTGTTGGGTCAGAGCCTGTTAGAGAGTCTGGGGACATGGTGTTGGAACAGAACCTGTTAGAGAGTCTGGAGGGACACGGTGTTGGAACAGAACCTGTTAGAGAGTCTGGAGGGACACGGTGTTGGAACAGAACCTGTTAGAGAGTCTGGAGGGACACGGTGTCGGAAGAGAGCCTGTTAGAGAGTTTGGGAGGACACGGTGTTGGGTCAGAGCCTGTTAGAGAGTCTGGAGGGACACAGTGTTGGAACAGAGTCTGTTAGAGAGTCTGGAGGGACACGGTGTTGGAACAGAGCCTGGTAGAGAGTCTGGGGGGGGACGGTGTTGGGTCAAAAGTAGTGCACTAAATAGTGAGAAGGGTGTCATTTGGAACGTAGAAATATTTACATACTTAATTGTGTGTTCTGCATAAGAAAGAAAAGTGATGTTGTGTTACTGTAATTGAGATGGAGAGGTGATAAGGTTGGTCTCTTAAATAAAGAAGCATAGCAGGATTTTCCAATATACAGTGCCTTTGCAACGTATTCAGACCTCTTGACTTTTTCCACATAGGCCTGTCGACAACTTCCGGTGAAATTGGAGGGTGCGCAATTCAAATAAATAATCATAACAATTATGGATATTAAACATTTAGGTACATACAAGTGTCTTGTATTGGTTAAAAGCTTAAAGTCTTGTTAATCTAACTGCATTGTCCGATTTACAGTAGGCTTTACAGCGAAAGCATACCATGCGATTGTTTGAGGAAGGCGCCCCACATCAACATATCTTTCCACCGGCACATGCTTCTTAACTTCTTGGATATAGGGGGCGCACTTTTAATTTATGGATAAAAAAACGTGCCCGTTTTAAGCGCAATATTTTGTCACGAAAAGATGCTCGACTATGCATATAATTGGCAGCTTTGGAAATAAAACACTCTAACGTTTCCAAAACTGCAGAGATATTATCTGTGAGTGCCACAGAACTGATGCTACAGGCGAAACCAAGATGAAACTTCAACCAGGAAATGGGTAGAATTTTTGAGGCTCTGTTTTCCATTGTCTCCTTATATGGCTGTGAATGCGCCGGGAATGAGCCTGCCCTTTCTATCGTTTCTCCAAGGTGTCTGCAGCATTGTGACGTATTTGTAGGCATATCATTGGAAGATTGGCCATAAGAGACTACATTTGCCAGGGGTCCGTCCTTTGTCTAAATTGGTGCGTAATCTTCAACTGGAGGCATTTTCCATTGAGATTCAGAGGAGAACGCACACTTCCACGAACGATATATCATCGAAGAGATATGTGAAAAACACGTTGAGGTTTGATTCTAAACAACGTTTACCATGTTTCAGTCGATATTATGGAGTTAATTTGGAAAAAAGTTTGACGTTTCGATGACTGAATTTTCGTTTTTTTTTTGGTAGCCAAACGTGACGCACCAAACGGAGCGATTTCTCCTAAACAAATAATCTTTCAGGAAAAACTGAACATTTGCTATCTAACTGAGAGTCTCCTCATTGAAAACATCCGAAGTTCTTCAAAGGTAAATGATTTATTTGAATGTTTTTCTGTTTTTTGTGAAAATGTTGCCTGCTGATGCTAACGCTAAATGCTACGCTAGCTGCGCTAGCTATCAATACTGTTACACAAATGCTTGTTTTGCTATGATTGAGAAGCATATTTTGAAAATCTGAGATGACAGTGTTGTTAAAATCACAAATAGCGATTAAATATTCACTTACTTTTTGAAAATGTTCCTCTGATTTGCAATCCAAAGGGTCCCAGCTTCAACATGTATGGTCGTTTTGTTAGTTAAAATCCTTCTTTATATCCCAAAAAGTCAGTTTAGTTGGCGACATCAATTTGAGGTAACCACTCGTTCAACATGCAGAGAAAGGAATACAAAAGGCTACCGCTAAACTTTGTTAAAAGAAGTCAAAATTTGTTTCTATTCAATCCTCAGGTACCCTAAAATGTAATTAAACTATAATATTTCATACAGAAAGAAGTATGTTCAATGGGAAAATGATATTATCAGGTGCTAATAGGGACATGGTGGGACATGGTGTTCTTCGTTGCACCCACAGACTGATTTCCAAGTCTCAGTCCCAGTACTAAAACTCCACATTCACATTCTTCCTCGTTTGGAAAGAAACAAGGCTGAAACCTTGAACAAAGACTGTTGACATCTAGAGGAACAATAGGAATTGCAATCTGGGAGCTGGATTTGGAAATGACCCTATACCTTCCATTGTAAGAGCATGGGCTCGCAAAAAAAAAACAATTGGGTTGGTTTTTCTTTGGATTTTCTCCTACCATATCTATTGTCTATTGTGTCTTTTACATTATTTTAACATTTCTACACACTTAACAGTGTTTTCTATACAGTGGTAACAATTCCATGCATATCCAGGTGGCTTCTGGGCCTGAGAAACAGGCAGTTTACTTTGGGCAGTGTAGCCTAGTGGTTGGATGTGGTCATCCTGTCTGGGTTGGCGCCCCCCCTTGGGTTGTGCCATGGCGGAGATCTTTGTGGGCTATACTCAGCCTTGTCTCAGGATGGTAAGTTGGTGGTTGAAGATATCCCTCTAGTGGTGTGGGGGCTGTGCTTTGGCAAAGTGGGTGGGGTTATATCCTTCCTGTTTGGCCCTGTCCGGGGGTGTCCTCGGATGGGGCCACAGTGTCTCCTGACCCCTCCTGTCTCAGCCTCCAGTATTTATGCTGCAGTAGTTTATGTGTCGAGGGGCTAGGGTCAGTTTGTTATATCTGGAGTACTTCTCCTGTCCTATTCGGTGTCCTGTGTGAATCTAAGTGTGTGTTCTCTAATTCTCTCCTTCTCTCTCTCTCTCAGAGGACCTGAGCCCTACGACTATGCCCCAGGACTACCTGACATGATGACTCCTTGCTGTCCCCAGTCCATCTGACCGTGCTGCTGCTCCAGTTTCAACTGTTCTGCCTTATTATTATACGACCATGCTGGTCATTTATGAACATTTGAACATCTTGGCCATGTTCTGTTATAATCTCCACCCGGCACAGCCAGAAGAGGACTGGCCACCCCACATAGCCTGGTTCCTCTCTAGGTTTCTTCCTAGGTTTTGGCCTTTCTAGGGAATTTTTCCTAGCCACCGTGCTTCTACACCTGCATTGCTTGCTGTTTGGGGTTTTAGGCTGGGTTTCTGTACAGCACTTTGAGATATCAGCTGATGTACGAAGGGCTATATAAATACATTTGATTTGATTTCATTTGATTTGGTTAGAGCGTTGGACTAGTAACCGGAAGGTTGCAAGTTCAAACCCACGAGCTGACAAGGTACAAATATGTCGTTCTGCCCCTGAACAGGCAGTTAACCCACTGTTCCTAGGCCGTCATTGAAAATAAGAATTTGTTCTTAACTGACTTGCCTGGTTAAATAAAGGTAAAATAAATAAAAGTCAGCCAGAAATTCAGAAAAAATGTCCTTAGCCTGAAGAAGTTTTAAAATTCATTCAATAGTTGTTTTCCCCTCATCAATCTACAAACAATACCCCATAATGACAAACCAAAAACTGTTTTTTAGAAATGTTTGCTAATTTTGTATTTAAAAAAACCCTGAAATAACACATAAGTATTCAGACCCTTTGCTCAGTACTTTGACAGCAATTTCAGCCTCAAGTATTCTGGAGTATGACGCTACAAGCTTGGCATACCTGTATTTGGGGAGTTTCTCCCATTCTTCTTTGCATATCCTCATAAACTCTGTCAGGTTGAATGGGGAGTGTTGCTGCACAACTAAAAAGTTGCAGCCTTCTCAGTAGCCATGATTGGCTGAGATAATGAGTGGGCTGGACATGCCGGGAGACCTGAGTTTGGTTTTTACTTTTGGTCTGACCTTATAGAAGGCTTCATGTTCAATCATTTGAAGTACCACAGTCTGTATTGGTTATCCTGTCAAATGCGGCTTTTAGACTCTCAAAAATTATTTATTTGTGGAACTGCTTAGGAGATCTTTGCCTTAATAACAAACTTGAATTCTGGGGATAAAATTGTTAAATCAGTGGAATTGCAGAGTAGCCATGATTAGCTAAAGAGATGGAGAAAAGAACTGTCTGAGCTCGTCGTCTGTATTACATCTTCAAAAGTATTTATTTGTGGAACTGTGGGAGTGTTATTAGCATTTACGATAGCTAAAGAGATGGAGAAAAGAACTGTCTCCGGATTACATCTTCCATGATGCATGATGATGTATACAGGGAAGATAGGCTAGCGTTAGTTAGCTGGCTACATTTTCAGATATGACACTTTTCTAATTTTGACAGAAAGTAGTTTCATTTCAAGCTAAAGCTTACTGTTATCTAGCTAACACTGGACCTGGTTCGTTAGCTCCCAGCACTGGGGCATTGTTGCCACTGTTTAACTAGCTAATGTTAGCTGGCTGGCTTGTTAGCTAATGTTACGTGACGTGTGTGATCTTAAACGTTGTTTACCTAGCTAGTTTCATTGTTTAACTAGCTAGCTAGCTATATGTCTTAAGCTAAAGTGTACTGTTAGCTAGCCAGCTAACAGGCTAGCTGACGTTATTATTTGTTTCCCCCCCCAAAAAGAAAATCTGTTTGCTTTTCTATTTAGAGCCTAATGTTAGCTAGCTAACATTGAATCTGGTTGGTTAGCTCCCAGCACTGTGGCAGTGTTGGCACTTTGTTAATTGTTATTTAACTAGCTAACGTTAGCTGGCTGGCCCGTTAGCTAACATTAGGTGATGTGTGTACAACACCCGTTGAATATGGCCGGGGTCGGTAAACGTCTGCAAAACAAGCGTAATGAAAGTGTTGCCAGCAGAGATGGGTGGGGCTAAATCTTAAGAGGGTGTGAACAATGCTAAAAGAAAGAGCTCTTCTCTAGATACCAAAACATTCAAAGGCAATTTTCTCAAAAGTGAGTTTACAAGTTGATCAACTTTAAAAGCAGATTTACTTTCCCATTGTTCCTCAAATTAAGTGTATAATATACAATTGTGTAGCTCCGAGACTTTTATCCCGGCTTTCACAAATGAGGTATTATACATTTTTTTGCAAATATTTAAAAGACCCTGTTTTCGCTTTGTCATTCTAGGCTATTGTGAGTAGATTACTGGGGAAATATTTGTATTTAATCCATTTTAGAATAACGCTGTAACGTAACAAAATGTGGAAAAAGTCAACGGGTCAGAATACTTTCCAAAGGCACTATGTTTTTAAGTCTGTTTATACAAAGACACCGACATCTGTGCAAACGCAGCTTGAGAAAACACCATAGTTAAACAATTGGGGGGGACGGAATGGAGAGGACAGAGTCTTCTGATAACCACAGAGGACACTTCTGATGTGGTCTGTTTCCCAAATGGCACCCTATTCCCTTGAGATAGTGCGCTTCTTTTGACCAGGGTGCTATGGGGCCGTGGAGTTTTACTCATTGTGTACAGAGCCCCACAGTGGAGCTGTCAGAATTCCCATAAAACCTAGAGGTCAAACCGGGAAATGGTTCCAATTGTTTTTCCACTATTCATTTTCCCTCATAAGGGATTTTAGAAACACATATAATAAGGACCGTGTTTTGTGTAGACCCTGGTGTGACGTTTTGATAACCATGTCAATCTATTATTTACTGTCACATTCAAATTAATTAGCATAAAAGTAGACTACAAATCCCTGAAAATCAGATTCGAAAACTACAAATCCCTGCAAGCTCTAGCACGTCATTGCTAGCTGACACTTTTGCTAACAGGTATTGTGCACTTTAAAACTTGCACTAGACAGTTCACACAATTGTCCATTTAAAAAACAAATGTAACTTATTTATTAATTACTACATTTAGCTAACATTAGATAGTTAATCCAGAGATTCTTACCTTTGCCTCAATTCGGCAGTCTCGTCCAAATCATCATGGTATTTGTAGTTCTTTATGATAGCCACATTAGCAGCTAATTAGAATTTCATTTCTTGAGGGGATAAATAGAGTTCCAAACATCTATGCCAAGGTGCACAGAAGCTGTTATGGCTTGTGGTGGCCCAACGCTCTGTTAAGACACTTTATGTTGGTGTTTCCTTTATTCTGTCAGCTACCTTTGATTACCAAAACGTACCATTTTTGGAAACAAAATATGCTCTACAGAGATGATGGACTCCACCCACACCATCTAGAAGCCTGAACAGTTTCTTTACATTCAAGGCAACGTTAAGATATTGACCAAGCCCCGCTCAGTTAATAACTTCCATCCTTTCTAAGTGTTATTTTCGCACAATTGCCTATACTGTCAGGGGTGTTGTCAGTTGTAATTGTGTACCCATTCGTTTGAACTCCTCTCTCAGATCTGCTATTGTTGGCTCAAAAGAGAAGGCCCCTGCGGTCCAATCACAGAGTGCTTTTAGTTCAGATGTGAATTCCATAAACTTGAATGCCCCCTCGGTTGTCCAATCGCACAGAGGGCTTGGGTTGTTGCACAATAGCAACCACAGCCCATGTAAGTCAGTTTATAACATTCCATCATTGGTTACTCTGAGAGTTCCTCATATTGATATTGGCATCAAACCTTGGAAAAGTAACTCCATTTTTTTTTTTTTACATGATCCTTGTTTTAGTGGCCTTGATTGCATCTCAGCTTTGAGCCTTTTTTGTAGATGTCTTCAATACTATTGTGGACAAATCATTCTCCCTTCAGAAAATTAAGGGTTCAAGGTAGATCGAATGCCTGGTACACTCCGGCATTATCGAAGAGTGCAGTGAATAAAGTCAGAACATCTGCTGTCTCAGCCACTGCCTGTCACCAAGGGAGTACCGCAAGGATCAATCCTAGTCCCCAAGCTCTTCTCAATTGACATCAACAACATAGCTCAGGGGGTAGGAAGCTCTGTTATCCATTTATATGCAGACAATATAGTTTTATACTCAGCTGGCCCCTCCCTGGATTATAGTGTTAAACACTCTACAACAATGGTTCCCAAACATTTTATAGTTCATTACCCCTTATAACTAGTGATCATGATTGATTGATTGTTTTTTATAAGATAAGCTTAATGCTAGCTAGCAACTTACCTTGGCTTCTACTGCATTTTGCGTACCAGGCAGGCTCCTCGTGGAGTGCAATGAGAAACAGGTGGTTAGAGCGTTGGACTAGTTAACTGTAAGGTTGCAAGATTGGATCCCCCGAGCTGACAAGGTGAAAATCTGTCGTTCTGCCCTTGAACAGGCAGTTAACCCACTGTTCCTAGGCCGTCATTGAAAATAAGAATGTGTTCTTAACTGACTTGCCTAGTTAAATAAAGGTATAAAAAACTGTTTTTTTTTTATCGGCAAAATCTGCGCCCAAAAATACTGATTTCCGATTGTTATGAAAACTTGAAATCGGCACCAATTAATAGGCCATTCCGACAGTTGGACAGTTGTATCTCCATCTCTTCATTCAAAGATCATCAATCATGGACACTCTTACTAACAGTTGTGGCTGCTTTGCCTGATGTATTGTTGTCTCTACCTTCTTGCCCTTTGTCCTGTTGTCTGTGTCCAATAATGTTTGTACCATTTTTTGTGCTGCTACCATGTTGTGTTGCTACCATGTTGTTGTCATGTTGTGTTGCTACCATGATACACCTCGGATGGGGCCACAGTGTCTCCTGACCCCTCCTGTCTCAGCCTCCAGTATTTATGCTGCAGTAGTTTATGTGTCGGGGGGCTGGGGTCAGTTTGTTATATCTGGAGTACTTCTCCTGTCCTATTCGGTGTCCTGTGTGAATCTAAGTGTGCGTTCTCTAATTCTCTCCTTCTCTCTTTCTTTCTCTCTCTCGGAGGACCTGAGCCCTAGGACCTGAGCTCCAGGACTACCTGACATGATGACTCCTTGCTGTCCCCAGTCCACCTGGCCATGCTGCTGTTCCAGTGCCCCAGGACTACCTGACATGATGACTCCTTGCTGTCCCCAGTCCACCTGGCCATGCTGCTGTTTGAACATCTTGGCCATGTTCTGTTATAATCTCCACCCGGCACAGCCAGAAGAGGACTGGCCACCCCACATGCCTGGTTCCTATGCTTCTACACCTGCATTGCTTGCTGTTTGGGGTTTTAGGCTGGGTTTCTGTACAGCACTTTGAGATATCAGCTGATGTACGAAGGGCTATATAAATAAATTTGATTTGATTTGATTTGATGATGTGATGTCATGTGTTGCTGCCTTGCTATGTTGTTGTCTTAGGTTTCTCTCTTTATGTAGTGGTGTGGTGCCTCTCGTCATGATCTGTGTTTTGTCCAATATACATATTGTATTATGTTTAATCCCAGGCCCTGCAGGTGGCCTTTTGACTTTTGATAGGCCGTTCATTGTAAATACAAAATTTGTTCTTAACTGACTTGCCTAGATAAATAAAGGTTAAATAAATAAATACATAAATTATACTGAAATCGTTCAAAAAAGAGATTATGCTTGTGTCAAGGCCAGGAACACAGGCTTAGGACCAGACTGCAAGCTCTGAGGAGGCAAGCAACTGAGGAGTCATTGTTTAAGACACATCAGAAAGGCTACATCTGATTATTATATAAACACTCTTTCAGATTGTAATGGGAACCCTTGAAAGATTCTGGAGAATTGTCAAATCCCTGAAGGACTACTTCCTCCTCTCTGCCTCAACAAATGAATTCAGACAGGGACCTCATTACAGGAAGGAAATGCCATCCTTGATGCATTTAATTACCACTTTATTTCAGCGGGATATCTCTCTGTCTTTCAAATAACTTCTATGCCTATTCACAATTATATTGGGCTGGATGCTGATAGGGGAAACTTCCTGAACGATCAGATAAATTATAGTCAAAGCTTTTCATTTAGGCTATTTACAGAAACATACAATCCTGGATGCTTTGCAATAGACAACAGGAAATCCACACGGGCTGATCAATTGCATCCGGGTCAAGTTAAGTGTGTAGCGCTCATCATCATTGGCTCATCATCATTGGCTCAAAATAACACATTTTTACATAACATCGTTATCAGGAAACATTCCTTAAGTATATGAATCAGCTGTTGTGTTGTCACTCCAGAAGGATGGGGACAGTAGTGATATTAATTCTTATCTCTATATATGTATATTATTATCTATATCTTTCAATGCTTCCTTGTCTGGCTAGGATTCTAGAATCCCTGGTAAATGTACAACTTGGCTCTTTTCTTTATATGATAAATGTATTTTGAATGTAAACCAATCAGGGTTTAGTCCTGGACATTGAATCAGGGTTTAGGCCTGGACATCCAATCAGGGTTTAGGCCTGGACATCCAATCAGGGTTTAGGCCTGGACATCCAATCAGGGTTTAGGCCTGGACATCCACAGGGTTTAGGCCTGGACATCCAATCAGGGTTTAGGCCTGGACATCCAATCAGGGTTTAGGCCTGGACATCCAATCAGGGTTTAGGCCTGGACATCCAATCAGGGTTTAGGCCTGGACATCCAATCAGGGTTTAGGCCTGGACATCCAATCAGGGTTTAGGCCTGGACATCCAATCAGGGTTTAGGCCTGGGCATCCAATCAGGGTTTAGGCCTGGACATCCAATCAGGGTTTAGGCCTGGGCAGAGCCCTATTACATCAACCACTTCAGTAGTTAATGATCTTGTCTGTAGATAATACAATGAACTGTGTTGCTTTGTTTGTGGACCTGTCAAAAAGCGTTTGATACTGTTGATCAATGTTCCCTTTAAGCTGTGCATATGCACTGGTGTGGGACTGCCGCACGTAAGAAATATCAGCCTTCACAGAGAAGCACGAGATTGGACTTCACTCAAGTTTTCCCCTTTAGTTAACACTACCAACGTGTCCCTCGACTGTGCGAACTGTGATTGAATTAATGCTATAGTAGCCACTTTCAATGCAGCCTACCAAAATTAACTATACATGAGATTTGATTTTAGGCAGAACGCATTGGAGTAGGATTATTTTGCATTGACAGTCATGACTCAGGCCTGTACTCCACACAGACCCATGAACCATAGCCAATCGGAGCTGCAGTATCACTATATGCAAACAGACTATTGCAATATATGGATCTGTGCCATTCACTTTGAACCGGACTTTGAGCAAGAGCTGCATGTAGCCACGTGTGTACATCTGTACATTTGATTGCTAGTTAGTGAGTTATTAGTCCAGTTATAACTCATTTGTCGTCAGCAATTGGGGGTGTAGTTGGGGGTGTGGTTGGGGGTGTGGTTGGGGGTGTGGTTGTTTCCTACAAGAGCACAAAACGTGTACATTTCTTGCCATTTTTGAAAAGCAAATCAGGTTTAAAGCTTTTTTTTTCCTGTCCTATTATTGTGTGTATGTACTGACATGTATGTGTAACTGATAGAAACACACACATTATTATTCTCTGGGAAGACCTGAAAATAGCTGTGCAGCAATACATACAACCTGGCAGAGCTTGAGAGGATCTGCAGAGAAGAATGGGAGAAACTCCCCAAATAGAGGTGTGCGAAGCTTGTAGCGTCATACCCAAGAAGACTCAATACTTTAATCGCTGCCAAAGGTGGTTCAACAAAGTACTGAGTAAAGGGTCTGAATACTTCTGTCAATGTGTTATTTCATTTTTTTTATATATACAAAATTAGCAAACATTTCTAAAAACCTGTTTTTTTGCTTTGTCATTATGGGGTATTGTTTGTAGATTGGTGAGGGGAAAACATCTATTTATTACATTTTAAATTAAGGCTGTAACAAAACGTGGAAAATATCAAGGTGTCTGAATACTTTCCAAAGGCTGTATACTGGAAAATCCTGCTGTGCTTCTTCATTTCAACCACTCCCAGACAGCAAAATTGTTGCTTGAGAAGTTGCTCTTTGCTAAGAAGCTATTTTGGTTTTCTTCTTGACCATTGTAATTGAAAACATTCACAGTAAGGTACTTTATCGTTGCCCAGAAATGATTTGATATTGTGTTAAGATATCTGCAGTGGACCTTTAAGTACCCTTTGACAGAGAGGAAGGGGCACATCTTTGGCTTTCATGAACAGGATCACGTGCAACTACGTCAACAATTGTAATTGGCTAATCCTTTTATCACGTTCAAGTAAATCAACGATTTTAATTGGCTGATGCACGTTTTTGAGATGGAGAAACAGTTTAAGGCAAACTTTCTCTAATGTTCACAAGTACAGTGGGGCAAAAAAGTATTTAGTCAGCCACCAATTGTGCAAGTTCTCCCACTTAAAAAGATGAGATGCCTGTAATTTTCATCATAGGTCCACTTCAACTATGACAGACAAAATGAGAAAAAAAAATCCATAAAATCCCATTGTAGGATTTTTAATGAATTTATTTGCAAATTATGGTGGAAAATAAGTATTTGGTCAATAACAAAAGTGTATCTCAATTCTTTGTTATATATGCTTTGTTGGCAATGACAGAGGTCAAACGTTTTCTGTAAGTCTTCACAAGGTTTTCACACACTGTTGCTGGTATATTTGATGAAAATTACAGGCCCCTCTCATCTTTTTAAGTGGGAGAACTTGCACAATTGGTGGCTGACTAAATACTTTTTTTCCCCACTGTATGTTCCCCTCAAATTCCGCAAGAGTGACAACATCGATTTCACTGTAATTCCTGGAAAGGGGTGATTGCGTTGGTTCCCTTGGAAACAACAGCATAGAAGGAATGTCTAGTATGTGTGCTTTAAACAAGGCCCCCACCAACATCTGTGCAAATGCAGCTGGAGGAAGCACAGTAGTTAAACAATCAGGGCGGAGGGGAAAGGGGACAGATTCTGCTGTAGAGAGGATTACTTAACTAATCAACTGTACACAATGTCCAACAGGAATTTGACTTCCTCTATATCCCAACCCATCCTAAAGACATACATACTGTACATACAGTTGAAGATATAGATCAAGAAGATCAGATCTACAGAATATAGATACAGTTGAAGATATAGATCAGATCTACAGAATATAGATACAGTTGAAGATATAGATCAGATCTACAGAATATAGATACAGTTGGAGATTTGGATCAGATCTACAGAATATAGATACAGTTGAAGATATAGATCAGATCTACAGAATATAGATACAGTTGAAGATATAGATCAGATCTACAGAATATAGATACAGTTGGAGATATAGATCAGATCTACAGAATATAGATACAGTTGAAAATATAGATCAGATCTACATACTGTACATACAGTTGAGGTCGGAAGTTTACATCCACTTAGGTTGGAGTCATTAAAACCACTCCACAAATGTCTTGTTAACAAACTATAGTTTTGGCAAGTCGGTTAGGACATCTACTTTGTGCATGAAACAAGTAATTTTTTCAACAATTGTTTACAGACAGATTATTTCACTTATAATTCACTCTATCACAATTCCAGTAGTTAACATGCAGTTGACTGTGCCTTTAAACAGCTTGGAAAATTCCAGAACATTATGTCATGGCTTTTGAAGCTTCTGATAAGCTAAATTACATCTTTAGAGTCAATTGGATGTGTACCTGTTGATGTATTTCAAGGCCTACCTTCATACTCAGTGCCTCTCTGCTTGACATCATGGGAAAATCAAAATCAGCCAAGACCTCAGAAAGAAAATGGTAGACCTCCACAAGGTACCACGTTCATCTGTACAAACAATTGTACGCAAGTATAAACACGATGGTACCACACAGCCGCCATACCGCTCAGGAAGGAGACGCGTTGTGTCTCCTAGAGAGGAACATACTTTGGTGCGAAAAGTGCAAATCAATCCCAGAACAACAGCAAAGGACCTTGTGAAAATGCTGGAGGAAACAGGTACAAAAGTATCTATATCCACAGTAAAATTTGTCCTATATCGACATAACCTGAAAGGCCGCTCAGCAAGGAAGAAGCCACTGCTCCAAAACCACAACAAAAAAAGCCAGACTCCGGTTTGCAACTACACATGGGGACAAAGATTGTACTTCTGGGAGAAATGTTCTCTGGTCTGATGAAACAAAAATAGAACTGTTTGGCCATAATGACCATCGTTACGTTTGGAGGAAAAAGGGGAGGCTTGCAAGCCAAAGAACACCATCCCAACCGTGAAGCACAGGAGTGGCAGCATCATGTTGTGCTTTGCTGCAGGAGGGACTGGTGCACTTCACAAAATAGATGGTATCACGAGGCAGAAAAATTATGTTGATATGGGGATGTTTTACTAGACAGTTATAGACAGTTAGAGATGACCATATGGGGATGTTTTACTAGACAGTTAGAGACAGTTAAAGACAGTTAGAGATGACCATATGGGGATGTTTTACTAGACAGTTAGAGACAGTTAAAGACAGTTAGAGAGGACCATATGGGATGTTTTACTAGACAGTTATAGACAGTTATAGATGACCATATGGGGATGTTTCACTAGACAGAGACAGTTATAGATGACCATATGGGGATGTTTCACTAGACAGAGACAGTTATAGATGACCATATGGGGATGTTTCACTAGACAGAGACAGTTATAGATGACCATATGGGGATGTTTCACTGGACAGTTAGAGACAGTTATAGATGACTATATGGGAATGTTTCACTGGACAGTTAGAGATGACCACAGCATGGGAGTGTCCCTCAGCCTTTAAATTACACAGGATGCGCTCTATGACCGACCTCTCATTAACGTACTACCACATATCATCATTAGGAGTTCATGCTAGTTTCAATGCTTGAATCATTAAGGCGGCCAGACTAGAATCATCGTCTCATAAAACACAGCTATTTATAATCTGGTTTGCTCTGTGTTAGTCTGCTCTTGTCTGAACTGGTCTGGGCTGGTTAGGTTTTGGATGGTCTGGGCTAGTCTTAGCTGGTCTGGGCTGGTCTTAGCTGGTCTGGGCTAGTCTTAGCTGTGCTGGGCTGGTCTTTTTACATTTATTTTTTATTTTATTTCACCTTTATTTAACCACGTTGGCCAGTTGAGTACAAGTTTTCACTTACAACTGCGAACTGGACAAGATAAAGCAAAGCAGTGCGACACAAACAACAACACAGAGTTACACATGGGATTAACAAAAGTACAGTCAATAACACAATAGAAAAATCTATATACAGTGTGTGCAAATGGCATAAGGAGGTAAGGCAATAAATAGGCCATAGTAGCGAAGTAATTACAATTTAGCAAATGAACACTGGAGTGATAGATGTGCAGATGATGATGTGCAAGTATAAATACTGATGTGCGAAAAATGTAAATAAAAACTATATGGGGATGAGGTAGGTAGGTTGGATGAGCTATTTACAGATGGGCTATGTACAGCTGCAGCGATCGGTGAGCTACTCAGATAGCTGATGTTTAAAGTTAGTGAGGGAGATATAAGTCTCCAATTTAAGCGATTTTTGCAATTCGTTCCAGTCATTGGCAGCAGAGAACTGGAAGGAAAGGCAGCCAAAGGAGGTGTTGGCTTTGGCTATAACCAGTGAGATTTAACTGCTGGAGCATGTGCTATGGGTCGGTGTTGTTATGGTGACCAGTGAGCTGAGTCTGGAAGGAGAGTTCAGTCTAGCCAGATACCTAGGTATTTGTAGTTGTCCACATATTCTAAGTCAGAACCGTCCAGAGTAGTGATGCTTGTCGGGTGGGCGGGTGCGGGCAGCGATCGGTTGAAGAGCATGCATTTAGTTTTACTAGCGTTTAAGAGCAGTCTTAGCTGGTCTGGGCTGGTCTGCGCTGGTCTGAGCTGGTCTGGGCTGGTCTGGGCTGGTCTGGTCTGGTCTGGTCTGAGCTGAGCTGGTCTGAGCTGGTCTGGGCTGGGATTAGCTGGTCTGAGCTGGAAGCTGGTCTGAGCTGGTCTGCGCTGGACTGAGCTGGTCTGGGCTGGTCTGGGCTGGTCTGAGGTGGTCTGAGGTGTTCTGGGCTGGTCTGAGCAGGTCTGGGCTGATCTGGCCTAATCTGGGCTGGTCTGAGCTGGTCTGAGCAGGTCTGGGCTGATCTGGGCTAATCTGAGCTGGTCTGAGCTGGTCTGGTGAACCTCTTCTATAACCCAACACCCCTCCATCCATGACTGGGTGAATTTGCGTGCAGGCAGGATGGTAAACACGTGGCCATTCGGCTTATTTCATGGGAAATACAGTCCAAAGATACATAAGATGTTATTCTCCCTAACTCTTGTAGATTGAATCTCACTGATCCTGGATTTATATCCTACTCGACACAGTCTACCGTTAAGCGGCACAGTGCTAGCAAGGTGGCAGGTAGCTTAACAGTTACAGAAGCAAGCCCATATGGTCATCTATAACTGTCTAGTAACACATCCCCATATGGTCCTCTATAACTGTCTCTAACTGTCTACTGAAACATCCCCATATGGTCCTCTCTAACTGTCTCTAACTGTCTAGTAAAACATCCCCATATGGTCATCTATAACTGTCTCTAACTGTCTAGTAAAACCTTCCCTTATGGTCATCCCCCCACCCACCTCACCCTACATAACCTCACACTACATCATCTCACACCTCCTCACCTACATCACCCCACCTCACCCTACATCCCCCTACCCCTACCCCACCCACCTCACCCTCCACCCCCCACATCCCCACCCCACCCCACCTCACCTACATCACCCCACCTCACCTACATCACCCCACCTCACCCTACATCCCCCTACCCCACCTTACCCTACTCCACCTCACCCTACATCACCCCACCTGAATCTACATCCACCTACCCCACCTCACCCTACTCCACCTCACCCACCTCAACCTACATCACCCTATATCACCTCACCTACATCACCCCACCACACCCTACTCCACCTCACCCCACCTCACCCTACATCACCCAACCCCACCTCACCTACATCACCCCAGCTCACCCTACATCCCCCTACCCCACCTCACCCTACTCCACCTCACCCTACATCACCCCAACTCACCTACATCACCCCACCTCACCTACATCCCCCTACTCCACCACACCCTACATCACACCACCTCACCCTACTCCACCTCACCCTACATTACCCCACCTCACACTACATCCCCCTACCCCACCTTACCCTACTCCACCTCACCCTACATCACCCCACCCCTCGCCACCTACATCACACCACCTCACCCTACATCCCCCTACTCCACCTTACCCTACTCCATCTCACCCTACCTACCCCGCCTCACCCTACATCCCCCCGCCTCACCCACCTCACCCTACATCCCCCTACCCCACCTCACCCTACTCCACCTCACCCTACATCCCCCACCCCACCCCACCTCACCTACATCACCCCACCTCACCCTACAACCACCCTAACCCGCCTCACCCTACATCACCCCACCTCACCTACATCCCCCTACCCTACATCACCCCACCTCACACTACATCTCCCTACTCCACCTCACCCTACATCACCCCACCTCACACTACATCCCCCTACCCCACCTCACCCTAATCCACCTCACCCTACATCACCCCACCTCACCCTACTCCACCTCACCCTACCTACCCCACCTCACACTACATCCCCCTACCCCACCTCACCCTAATCCACCTCACCCTACATCACCCCACCCCACCTCACCTACATCACCCCACCTCATCCTACATCTCACTACTCCACCTCACCCTACTCCACCTCACCCTACATTCCCCTACCCCACCTCACCCTACTCCACCTCACCCTACCTACCCCACCTTACCCTACTCCACCTCACCCTACCTACCCCACCTTACCCTACTCCATCTCACCCTACCTACCCCACCCCACCCAACATCACCTCACCATGCCCTACATCATCCCATCCCCATATCCCACCCCCTACTCCACCTCACCCTACATCACCCCACTACCCCAACGGGTCCCACCCTACCCAACATCACCTCACCGTAACCTACATCACGCCACCTCACCATACCTTACATCATCCCATCATCCCACCCTAGATTAGGAACTTCCTGTAGTCGTTAGGCATCCTATGATCTTAGTTTAAACACAGGCTTGGTCTGTCGATCTGAACGGCAATGCCCCTTTTCCTCGCTCCTCCCCTCCCTGCCCCTCGTACCAATCCCTCCGTGCCTGCTACGGACCTCGCCCTGAGCCAACGGTGGCCTGTAGCCTCGTTAGAGGGAGCCACGTCAACAGCGGTTGGTCAGAGAAGACAGAAAGATAAATTGCCAAGAAGCCTCACTGACAGAGAGAATAAAAGGGAGTGATTTGGTTTTCCATTTATTTTTTAAACTAGTAATTCAACTAACAGCTGAATGATCAAAGCAAATTCTCTTTTAAATTTGAAATAAAAGTATTTTTCAAGGAGTCGTGAAGCAATTATGGAAGAGTCTCAATCAGGAGTTTATTCCAACTGGATTTATGCCACCCGTTTGGAAATGGTTGATTCTGTCTACAAGCTTTTCCTTCTTAAACAATGACAAATCCCCAAGACGAAAGTCTTGCGTTGTCATGATGATATAACCCATGCCTCTATCAACTCACCTTACATCACCTCACTCTATATCGCCCGACCCGAGCGCACCCCCTCGACGTACCCCACCCTTCCCTACTCCACCCACCACACCCTACATTTATTGCCCCATAGCCAGACAGGGACCAGCATCAATACAGTCTATTGCCCCATGGCCAGACAGGAACCAGCATCAATACAGTCTATTTCCCCGTAGCCAGACAGGAACCAGCATCAATATAGTCTATTTCCCCATAGCCAGACAGGAACCAGCATCAATACAGTCTATTTCCCCATAGCCAGACAGGAACCAGCATCAATACAGTCTACTTCCCCATTATACCCCATTCTATTTTATTCTATTTTAATTGTGACTTATATGTCTCATTCTAATATTATAGGTAAATGTGGGTAATAGGTAATTAGGTAATAGGTAATTATAGGTAAATGTGGTAATATGTCTCATTCTATTATCCTGTACCTAAGTCTGACTTATATGTCTCATTCTAATATTCTGTACCTAAGTCTGACTTATATGGGTAAATGTGGTAATATGTTTCATTCTATTATCCTGTACTTAATCAATCAATCAAATTTATTTATAAAGCCCTTTTACATCAGGCGATGTCACAAAGTGCTGTACAGAGACCCAGCCTAAAACCCCAAACAGCAAGATACACCCATTGACCACAGACAGGCTAACAACTGGGACGAGCCCAGTTCCAGACTGATCTCATCTGTTCCCTGGTCCTTATTGACTCACCTAGTGGATTTCAAAGGACTGGATCGGGATTGGCGTAAGCAAAGACCCTATATCAGGGTTGATACCTGTCCACTACTTTCAGATCAACAAAGGGTACAATAATTGATTTGGGACTGTGCAGTGCAGTGCTGTCCACAGTACACACATAGACATACAGGTCATGCTCCTCCTACCTCTCACTTAAGTCTGACTTATACAGGGAAACGTCTGTGTGTCTGTGTGTTTCATTCCAATATGTTTCACGGTGGACATCTGTAATGTTATATCTCTCTAATGAAGACAGGAGAATCTGTGAACATGGAACCATCATAACAACCTCAGTCCTCAGATCCCATCCATTACAACCACAATATAAAAGCTTTGAAAGCCTGTAAAATCCCCTTTTTGTCTCCCTAGGTCTCTAGAACGATATTCCAAACAGAGCAGACTGTTACTTCTGTTGACTTAACCACAGATTCATTCAGCTTCTCTGAGTCTGTGTTTCATAGCAGTTACGCTTTAACACCAGGAACGCGCATTTGCTGCCCATAGACAATAAACCCTGTGTTTCTAAGGGATATTGACTGTGTGTTGTGTAATGCTTATCCCATTTTCCAGTAAACTTCTGGATGTTCAGATTTCACAGGGATTTGATCTGTACAATTATGAACTCAATTGGATGCAATTATGTTCAGAAAAAAAAAGAAGGAAAACATTTAGGCTTAGCTCTGCTTTTCAAAAGTATTTAGTGCGTGTTCATGCTACTCAGAGCAGAGCCTGCTAGCTGGGCAGAGAGAGAGAGGGTCTGTATAGTGTCTGTGTGTCATCAGAGCAGAGCCTGCTAGCTGGGCAGAGAGAGAGAGGCTGTATAGTGTCTGTTTGTCATCAACACAGAGCAGAGCCTGCTAGCTGGGCAGAGAGAGAGAGGCTGTATGGTGTCTGTTTGTCATCAACACAGAGCAGAGCCTGCTAGCTGGGCAGAGAGAGGGAGAGGCTGTATGTTGTCTGTGTGTCATCAGAGCAGATGCTGCTAGCTGGGCAGAGAAGGAGAGAGGCTGTATGGTGTCTGTGTATCATCAACACAGAGCTGGGCAGATCCTGTCTAGTCTGCAGAGCCTGCTAGCTGGGCAGAGAGAGGAGAGGCTGTAGGTCTGTGTGTCATCAGAGTGCTAGCTGGGCAGAGAAGGAGAGAGGTGGTGTCTGTGTATCATCAACACAGAGCAGATCCTGCTAGCTGGGCAGAGAGAGAGAGAGGCTGTATGGTGTCTGTGTGTCATCAACACAGAGCAGAGCCTGCTAGCTGGGCAGAGAGAGAGAGGCTGTATAGTGTCTGTTTGTCATCAACACAGAGCAGAGCCTGCTAGCTGGGCAGAGAGAGAGGCCGCATGGTTTCTGTGTGTCATCAACACAGATTGCTGCATTGGCATGTTCTCCATTGTCTAATATCGCATCATACCAGACACAGCATGCATCTCTGGACCATAAGCTATTTGGTTTCCAACACTAGCCTGTCGAGACAAACTTAGAACCCAAAAATAACAGTACAAATACAAGTAATATAGGAGGCAGTATGCATAGTAATAATAAACTGGATTTACACTGGATTTACCAATATCAAGTAAAAGAGGAGGCAGTATGCATAGTAATAATAAACTGGATTTACACTGGATTTACCAATATCAAGTAAAAGAGGAGGCAGTATGCATAGTAATAATAAACTGGATTTACCAATATCAAGTAAAAGAGGAGGCAGTATGCACAGTAATAATAAACTGGATTTACACTGGATTTACCAATATCAAGTAAAAGAGGAGGCAGTATGCATAGTAATACAGTTGGCCAACAGAAAAAGTATGTTCCCAAACACCTCCTCTAACCTTAACAACACCTCCTCTAACTTTGACATTGCATCCTCTAATTTTAACCATACCTCGTCTAGCCTTGACAACACCTCCTCTATCCTTGACAACACCTCCTCTAACCTTGACAACACCTCATCTAACCTTGACAACACCTCATCTAACCTTGACAACACCTCATTTAGCCTTAACAACACCTCATTTAGCCTTGACAACACCTCATCTAGCCTTGCCAACACCTCATTTAGCCTTGACAACACCTCATCTTGCCTTGACAACACCTCATTTAGCCTGGACAACACCTCATCTAGCCTTGACAACACCTCATCTAACCTTGACATCACCTCCTCTAACCTTGACAACAGCTTCTCTGGCCTTGATAACACCTTATCTAACCTTGACAACACCTCATTTAGCCTTGACAACACCTCATCTAGCCTTGACAACACCTCATCTAGCCTTGACAACACCTCATTTAGCCTGGACCACACCTCATCTAGCATTGACAACACCTCATCTTGCCTTGACAACACATCCTCTAGCCTTGACAACACATCCTCTAGCCTTGACAACACATCCTCTAACCTTGATATCACCTCCTCTAACCTTGATATCACCTCCTCTAGCCTTGACAACACCTCCTCTAACCTTTATATCACCTCCTCTAGCCTTAACAACACCTCCTCTAACCTTGATATCACCTCCTCTAGCTTTGACAACACCTCCTCTAGCCTTGACAACACCTTATCTAACCTTGACAACACCCCCTCTAGCCTTGACATCACCTCCTCTAGCCTTGACATCACCTCCTCTAGCCTTGACAACACCTTATCTAACCTTGACAACACTTACTCTAGCCTTGACATCACCTTATCTAACCTTGACAACACCTACTCTAGCCTTGACAACACCTTATCTAACATTGACAACACCTACTCTAGCCTTGACAACACCTCCTCTAACCTTAACAACACCTACTCTAGCCTTGACAACACCTACTCTAGCCTTGACAACACCTTATCTAACCTTGACAACACCTACTCTAGCCTTGACAACACCTTATCTAACCTTGACAACATGTCCTCTAACCTTGACAACACGTCCTCTAATTTTGACATTGTCTACTCTAGCCTTAACAACACCTGCTCTAACCTTGTCAACCACACCTCCTCTAGCCTTGACAACATCTCCTCTAACCTTGTCAACCACACCTCCTCTAGCCTTAACAACACCTGCTCTAACCTTGTCAACCACACCTCCGCTAGCCTTGACACCATCTCCGCTAACCTTGTCAACCACACCTCCTCTAGCCTTGACAACATCTCCTCTAACCTTGTCAACCACACCTCCTCTAGCCTTGACAACACCTCCTCTAACCTCCTCTGACCTTGTCAAACACACCTCCTCTAGCCTTGACAACACCTCCTCTAACCTTGTCAACCACACCTCCTTTAGCCTTGACAACATCTCCTCTAACCTTGTCAACCACACCTCCTCTAGCCTTGCCAACATCTCCTCTAACCTTGTCAACCACACCTCATCTAGCCTTGTCAGCCACACCTCCTCTAGCCTTGACAACACCTCCTCTAACCTTGTCAACCACACCTCCTCTAGCCTTGACAACACATTTGATGGCCTTTCCAGAGGTCCACACTCTTACAATAAAGCTATAATCAAAACCCTGCATGTTCCCAGTCCAAGTGAAGTATATGGATGTCTTGGCATTGCACTTTAGCTGTGTATTGTCAGGTTTTACCAGACACCTTGGAGGCTAAATCATTTCCCTCCCTCCCATCGGTCGAGGCACCTTGGAGACTAAACCATTTCCCTCCCTCTTCTTTTACCAGGCACCTTGGAGGCTAAATAATTTCACTCATAAACCATTTCCTCTGTCTAGGCTACCTTTACGGGACTACAGGGATGATGTCATAGGCTAAGGAGAACCTGAAAAGCCCTGACAGTCATCACAACCCTGAGGCTACGGCTGAGGACAGGAACCAGTAAAATAAGTCCCGCTATGACCTCAGCAGAGTCATCGAATGAGCAAAAGGACAATATTGGATACCTGTTTACCAGACAACTCAATGCATTTTAATGCACTCTTTGACAATAACAACATCGTGCCGGGTGTGAGGGCTGTGAGGGCTGCCAACGACTCAGATCATCGGGTGATCTCGCTCTCCGAGGCCAACATGAGTAAAGTCTTTAATCAGGTCAACACCCACAAGGCCTGAGGGGATTCCAGGGCGCATTCTCAGAGCATGCACAGCTGGCAAGCACATTCACGGTCATTTTCAACCTCTCCTTGTCCTTGTCTGTAATCCTCACATGTTTTAAAATGACCACCATCATTCCATCTTCTCAAGAACTCTACGGTTTCCTGCCACATTGGCTACCGCCCTGAAGCACTGACATCTGTAATCATGGCATAAACTCCATCATCCCAGACACCCTAGACCCACTTCAATTTGCATACCGCTCCAACAGATCCATAGAAGATGCAATCTCAACTTCCACCCTGCTCTCACCCACCTCCACTACCGGTCAAAAGTTTTAGAACACCTACTCATCAAGGGTTTTCATAACTTTTTACTATTTTCTACATTATAGATTAATAGTGAAGACATCAAAACTATGAAAAAACAAATGTGGAATCATGTAGTAAACAAAAAAGTGTTAAACAAATCTAAATATATTTTAAATTTGAGATTCTTCAAAGTAGCCACCCTTTGCCTTAATGACAGCTTTACACACTCTTGGCATTCTCTCAACCACCATGCATTTCAATTAACAGGTGTGCCCTCTTAAAAATGAATTTGTGGAATTGATTTCCTTCCTAATGTGTTTCAGCCAATCAGTTTTGTTATGACAAAGTAGGGGTGGTATACAGAAGACAGTCCTATTTGGTAAAATACCAAGTCCATATTATGGCAATAGCAGCTCAAATAAGATAAGAGAAATGACAGTCCATCATTACTTTAAGACATGAAGTTCAGTCAATAAGGAACATTTCAAGAACTTTGAACGTTTCTTCAGGTGCAGTCTCAAAAACTATCAAGCACTATGGAACTGGCTCTCATGAGTTACCAGCCTCAGAAATTGCAGCCCAAATAAATGCTTCACAGAGTTCAAGTAACAGACACATGTTAACATCATCTGTTCAGAGGAGACTGTCTGAATCACGCCTTCATGATCAAATTGCTGCATAAAAACACAACTGAAGGACACCAATGAGAAGAGGATACTTTCTTGGGCCATGAAACACGAGCAATGGAAATTAGACCGGTGGAAATCTGTCCTTTGGTCTGGAGTCCAAATTGGAGATGTTTGTTTCCAGCTGTCATATCCTTGTGAGATGCAGAGTAGGTGAACGGATGATCTCCGCATGTGTTTTTCCCACCGTAAAGCATTGAGGAGGAGGTGTTATGGTGTGGGGGTTCATTGCTGGTGACACTGTCTGTGACTGTCTGTGACACTTAACCAGCATGGCTACCACAGCATTCTGCAGCAATACACCATCCCATCTGGTTTGGGCTTAGTGGGACTATCATTTGTTTTCAACAGGACAGCGACCCAACACACCTCCAGGCTGTGTAAGGGCAGTTTGGCCAAGGAGAGTGATGGAGTGCTGCATCAGATGTCCTGGCCTCCACAAACCCCTGACCACAACCAAATTGAATTGGTTTGGGATGAGTTGGACCGCAGAGTGAAGGAAAAGCAGACAACAAGTGCTCAGCATATGTGGGAACTACTTCAAGACTGTTGGAAAAGCATTCCAGGTGAAGCTGGTTGAGAGAATGCCAAGAGTGTGCAAAGCTGTCATCAAGGCAAAGTGTGGCTATTTGAAGAATCTCAAATATAAAATATATTTTGATTTGTTTAACACTTTTTTTGGTTACTACATGATTCCATATCAGTAATTTCATAGTTTTGATGTCTTCACTAAAACCCTTGAATGAGTAGGTGTGTCCAAACATTTGACCGGTAGTGTAGATCAGAGCAATGCCTATGTGAGAATGTTGTTCATTGACAACAGCTTAGCGTTCAACACCATAGTCCCCATCAAAGCTTGTCACCAAATTAGGACCCTGGGACTGAACACCTCCCTCTGCAACTGGGTCCTGGACTTCCTGACGGGCCAACCCCAGGTGGTGAAGATAGGAAACATCACCTCCGCTACACTGACCCTCAACACGGGGGGCCCCACAGAGGCGTGTGCTTAGTTCCCTCCTGTACTTCCTGTTCACCCACGATTGTGTGGCCACGCACGACTCTAACACCATCATCAAGTTTGCTAATGAGACAACGGTGGTAGGCCTGGTCACCGGCGATGATGAGGCAGCCTACAGGGAGGAGGTCGCGGGGGGACTTCAGAGGACCAGGTCTATAGCTTCAAGTTCCTCAGAGTCCAAATCACCAAGAACCTGAAATGGTTCAAACACACAGAGTCACGAAGAAGGATCGACAGCACCTCTTGCCCCTCAGGAGATTGAAAAGGTTTGGGCCCTCAAAATCTCAAATAGTTCTACAGCTGTACCATTGAGAGCATCTTGACTGGCTGTATCACTGCATGGTATGGCAATAGCACCGCCCTCGATCGCATTGGCGCTACGGAGGGTGGTGCGGACAGCCCAGTACATCACTGGGACCAAGCTCCCTGCAATCCAGGACCTCTAGATCAGGCGGTGTGAGCTCCCTGCCATCCAGGACCTGTATACCAGGCAGTGTGAGCTCCCTGCCATCTAGGACCTCTATATCAGGCGGTGTGAGCTCCCTGCCATCCATGACCTCTATACCAGGCGGTGTGAGCCCCCTGCCATACAAAACCTCTATATCAGGCGGTGTGAGCTCCCTGACATCCAGAACCTCTATATCAGGCGGTGTGAGCTCCCTGCCATCCAGAACCTCTATATTAGGCGGTGTGAGCACCCTGCCATCTAGGTTCTCAATACCAGGCGGTGTGAAAGGCAGGCCAGAGCCATAGACTGTTCTCTCTGCTTCCGCACGGCAAGTTGTTCCTTTGCATCATGTTTGGCACCAACAGGCTCTTGATTGGCTTCTAAGACTGATAAATAGATAACTAAATAGATAACTAAATGGTACACGTATAATCTGAGTCAACCCTTTTTATTGTATTCTAATTTCTGCCCTGTCTCTATGCACACTCACAGAGCCCTACACACATATCCTACTGTCACCCCAAAACACTCACACAAACACTCACTCCATAATCTCATCACTCACGCATAATTTGCACGTACATTTATACTGACTCTACACACACACACAACTGCATTGTCGGGGTTCGAGCTGTGAAAAAGGGCATTTCATTGTAGTTGTGTAGAGTTGTGGCCAAAAGTTTTGGGAATCACACAAATATTAATTTCCACAAAGTTTGCTGCTTCAGTGTCTTCAGATATTTTTGTCAGATGTTACCTTGGAATACTGAAGTATAATTACAAGCATTTCATAAGTGTCAAAGGCTTTTATTGACAATTACATGAAGTTGATACAAAGAGTCAATATTTGCAGTGTTGGTCCTTCTTTTTTAAGACCTCTGCCATCCACCCTGGCATGCTGTCAATTAACTTCTGGGCCACTGATAGCAGCCCATTCTTGCATAATCAATGCTTGGAGTTTGTCAGAATTTGTGGGTTTTTGTTTGTCCACCCGCCTCTTGAGAATTGACCACCAGTTCTCAATAGGATTAAGGTCTGGGGAGTTTCCTGGCCATGGACCCAAAATATCAATGTTTTGTTCCCCGAGCAACTTAGTTATCACTTTTGCCTTATGGCAAGGTGCTCCATCATGCTGGAAAAGGCATTGTTTGTCACCAAACTGTTCCTGGATGGTTGGGAGAAGTTGCTCTCGGAGGATGTGTTGGTACCATTCTATATTCATGGCTGTGTTCTTAGGTAAAATTGTGAGTGAGCCCACTCCCTTGGCTGAGAAGCGACCCCACACATGAATGGTCTCGGGATGCTTTACTGTTGGCATGACACAGGACTGATGGTAGCGCTCACCTTGTCTTCTCCGGACAAACTTTTTTCCGGATACCCCAAACAAGGGAGGTAGATTCTTCAGAGAAAATGAATTTACCCCAGTCCTCAGTAGTCCAATCCCTGTACCTTTTGCAGAATATCAGTCTGTCCCTGATGTTTTTCCTGGAGAGAAGTGACTTCCTGAACAAGCTCTGTGTGATCCCGCAGCTAAATCAACTTTAGGAGATGGTCCTGGCGCTTGCTGGACTTTCTTGGGCGCCCTGAAGCCTTCTTCACAACAATTGAACCGCTCTCCTTGAAGATCTTGATGATCCGATAAATGGTTGATTTAGGTGCAATCTTACTGGCAGCAATATCCTTGCCAGTGAAGCCCTTTTTGTGCAAAGCAATGATGACGGCATGTGTTTCCGTGCAGGTAACCATCGTTGACAGAGGAAGAACAATGATTCCAAGCACCCCCCTCCTTTTGAAGCTTCCAGTCTGTTATTTGAACTCAATCAGCATGACAGAGTGATCTCCAGCCTTGTCCTCGTCAACACTCACACCTGTGTTAACGAGAGAATCACTGACATGATGTCAGCTGGTCCTTTTGTGGCAGGGCTGAAATTCAGTTGACATGTTTCGGGATTTGGTTCATTCGCATGGCAAAGAGAGACTTTGCAATTCATCTGATCACTCTTCATAACTGTTACGTTCTGACCTTTATTTCATTTGTTTTGTCTTTATTTAGTATGGTCAGGGCGTGAGTTGGGGTGGGCAGTCTGTGTTTGTGTTTCCGTGTCTGTGTTTGTCACCACACGGTACTGTTTTGGTTTGGTTATTCACGTCATCATTTATTGTTTTTGTATTCTTAGTGTTCAGTTTATGTTTTTAAAATAAACGACATGAACACTTACCACGCCGCATCTTGGTCCGATCCTTACTCCTCTTCAGATGAAGAGGAGGAAATCTGCCGTTACAATAACATTCTGGAGCATATACAAATTGCCATCATACAAACTGAGGCAGCAGACCTGGTGAAAATTAATATTTGTGTCATTATTTTGGCCACGACTGTACCTGACATTAAAACTACCATTCAATGGAATGATACCTAGACAGGCATAACTACGGCCTGGGGGTCTATGACACTAAACAACACATCAGACCCAGATGACTAAACAACACATCAGACCCAGATGACTAAACAACACATCAGACCCAGATGACTAAACAACAAATCAGACCCAGATACCAAACAACACATCAGACCCAGATACCAAACAACACATCAGACCCAGATGACTAAACAACACATCAGACCCAGATGACTAAACAACACATCAGACCCAGATGACTAAACAACAAATCAGACCCAGATACCAAACAACACATCAGACCCAGATACCAAACAACACATCAGACCCAGATGACTAAACAACACATCAGACCCAGATGACTAAACAACACATCAGACCCAGATGACTAAACAACACATCAGACCCAGATGACTAAACAACACATCAGACCCAGATGACTAAACAACACATCAGACCCAGATGACTAAACAACACATCAGACCCAGATGACTAAAACACACATCAGACCCAGATGACTAAAAACACACATCAGACCCAGATACTAAACAACACATCAGACCCAGATGACTAAACAACACATCAGACCCAGATGACTAAAACACACATCAGACCCAGATGACTAAAACACACATCAGACCCAGATACTAAACAACACATCAGACCCAGATGACTAAACAACAAATCAAATCAAATCAAATTTATTTATATAGCCCTCCGTACATCAGCTGATATCTCAAAGTGCTGTACAGAAACCCAGCCTAAAACCCCAAACAGCAAGCAATGCAGGTGTAGAAGCACGGTGGCTAGGAAAAACTCCCTAGAAAGGCCAAAACCTAGGAAGAAACCAAGAGAGGAACCAGGCTATGTGGGGTGGCCAGTCCTCTTCTGGCTGTGCCGGGTGGAGATTATAACAGAACATGGCCAAGATGTTCAAATGTTCATAAATGACCAGCATGGTCGAATAATAATAAGGCAGAACAGTTGAAACTGGAGCAGCAGCATGGCCAGGTGGACTGGGGACAGCAAGGAGTCATCATGTCAGGTAGTCCTGGGGCATGGTCCTAGGGCTCAGGTCAGTTGAAACTGGAACAGCAGCATGGCCAGGTGGACTGGGGACAGCAAGGAGTCATCATGTCAGGTAGTCCTGGGGCATGGTCCTAGGGCTCAGGTCCTCTGAGAGAGAGAAAGAAAGAGAGAAGGAGAGAATTAGAGAACGCACACTTAGATTCACACAGGACACCAAATAGGACAGGAGAAGTACTCCAGATATAACAAACTGACCCCAGCCCCCGACACATAAACTACTGCAGCATAAATACTGGAGGCTGAGACAGGAGGGGTCAGGAGACACTGTGGCCCCATCCGAGGACACCCCCGGACAGGGCCAAACAGGAAGGATATAACCCCACCCACTTTGCCAAAGCACAGCCCCCACACCACTAGAGGGATATCTTCAACCACCAACTACCATCCTGAGACAAGGCTGAGTATAGCCCACAAAGATCTCCACCACGGCACAACCCAAGGGGGGGGCGCCAACCCAGACAGGATGACCACAACAGTGAATCAACCCACTCAGGTGATGCACCCCCTCCAGGGACGGCATGAGAGAGCCCCAGTAAGCCAGTGACTCAGCCCCTGTAATAGGGTTAGAGGCAGAGAATCCCAGTGGAAAGAGGGGAACCGGCCAGGCAGAGACAGCAAGGGCAGTTCGTTGCTCCAGAGCCTTTCCGTTCACCTTCCCACTCCTGGGCCAGACTACACTCAATCATATGACCCACTGAAGAGATGAGTCTTCAGTAAAGACTTAAAGGTTCACACCCAGATGACTAAACAACACATCCAGTTCTTTAAAAACCATTATGGGACTAGCCTTATTCTAGTTCCTTAATCATTATGGGACTAGCCTGATTCTAGTTCCTTAATAATTATGGGCCTAGCCTGATTCCAGTTCCTTAATCATTATGGGACTAGCCTGATTCCAGTTCCTTAGAAACCATTATGGGACTAGCCTGATTCCAGTTCCTTAATCATTATGGGACTAGCCTGATTCCAGTTCCTTAATCATTATGGGACTAGCCTGATTCCAGTTCCTTAGAAACCATTATGGGACTAGCCTGATTCCAGTTCCTTAGAAACCATTATGGGACCAGCCTGATTCCAGGTCCTTGGAAATCATTCTGGGACTGGCATGATTCCAGTTTCTTAATCATTCTGGGACTGGCCTGATTCCAGTTCCTTAATCATTATGGGACTAGCCTGATTCCAGTTCCTTAATCATTATGGGACTAGCCTGATTCCAGTTCCTTAGAAATCATTATGGGACTAGCCTGATTCCAGTTCCTTAATCATTCTGGGACTAGCCTTATGCCAGTTCCTTAGAAACCATTATGGGACTGGCCTGATTCCAGGTCCTTAGAAATCATTCTGGGACTAGCCTGATTCCAGTTGCTTAATCATTCTGGGACTAGCCGTATTCCAGTTCCTTAGAAATCATTATGGGACTAGCCTGATTCCAGTTCCATAGAAATCATTAAGGGACTAGCCTGATTCCAGTTCCTTAATCATTATGGGACTAGCCTGATTCCAGATCCTTAATCATTTTGGGACTAGCCTGATTCCAGTTCCTTAATCATTATGGGACAAGCCTGATTCCAGTTCCTTAATCATTATGGGACAAGCCTGATTCCAGTTCCTTAATCATTATGGGACTAGCTGTATTCCAGTTATTTAGAAACCATTATGGGACTAGCTGTATTCCAGTTATTTAGAAACCATTATGGGACTAGCTGTATTCCAGTTCCTTAGAAAGCATTATGGGACTAGCTGTATTCCAGTTCCTTAGAAACCATTATGGGACTAGCCTGATTCCAGATCCTTAATCATTTTGGGACTAGCCTGATTCCAGTTCCTTAATCATTATGGGACTAGCCTGATTCCAGTTCCTTAATCATTATGTGACTAGCTGTATTCCAGTTCCTTAGAAACCATTATGGGACTAGCCTAATTCCAGATCCTTAATCATTTTGGGACTAGCCTGATTCCAGTTCCTTAATCATTATGGGACTAGCCTGATTCCAGTTCCTTAATCATTATGGGACTAGCTGTATTCAAGTTATTTAGAAACCATTATGTGACTAGCCGTATTCCAGTTCCTTAGAAACCTTTATGGACTAGCCTGATTCCAGTTCCTTAATCATTTTGGGACTAGCCTGATTCCAGGTCCTTGGAAATCATTCTGGGACTGGCCTGATTCCAGTTCCTTAATCATTATGGGACTAGCCTGATTCCAGTTCCTTAGAAATCGTTATGGGACTGGCCTGATTCCAGGTCCTTAGAAATAATTCTGGGACTGGCCTGATTCCAGTTCCTTAATCATTATGGGACTAGCCTGATTCCAGTTTCTTAATCATTCTGGGACTGGCCTGATTCCAGTTTCTTAATCATTCTGGGACTGGCCTTATTCCAGTCCCTTAATCATTCTGGGACCAGCCGTATTCCAGTTCCTTAGAAATCATTATGGGACTAGCCTGATTCCAGTTCCATAGAAATCATTATGGGACTAGCCTGATTCCAGTTCCTTAATCATTATGTGACTAGCTGTATTCCAGTTCCTTAGAAACCATTATGGGACTAGCCTGATTCCAGTTCCTTAATCATTATGGGACTAGCCTGATTCCAGTTCCTTAGAAATCATTATGGGACTAGCCTGATTCCAGTTCCTTAATCATTATGGGACTAGCCTGATTCCAGTTCCTTAATCATTATGGGACTAGCCTGATTCCAGTTCCTTAGAAACCGTTATGGGACTAGCCTGATTCCAGGTCCTTGGAAACCATTATGGGACTAGCTGTCCCAGAGTGTTACTAGTCATTAACTATTGGAAGCTTGTTCCAGAGTGTTACTAGTCCATTAACTAGTGGAAGCACGTCCCAGAGTGTTACTAGTCCACTAACTAGAGGAAGCCTGTCCCAGATTGTTACTAGTCATTAACTAGTGGAAGCCTGTCCCAGAGTGTTACTAGTCATTGACTAGTATAAGCCTGTCCCAGAGTGTTACTAGTCATTAACTAGTGGAAGCCTGTCCCAGAGTGTTACTAGTAATTAACTAGTGGAAGCCTATCCCAGAGTGTTACTAGTCATTAACTAGAAGAAGCCTGTCCCAGAGTGTTACTAGTCATTATCTAGTGGAAACCTGTCCCAGAGTGTTACTAGTCATTAACTAGTGGAAGTGGAAGCCTGCCCCAGAGTGTAACTAGTCCATTAACTAGTGGAAGCCTGTCCTAGAGTGTTACTAGTCATTAACTAGTGGAAGCCTGTCCCAGAGTGTTACTAGTCCATCAACTAGAAGAAGCCTGTCCCAGAGTGTTAATAGTCATTAACTAGAAGAAGCCTGTCCCAGAGTGTTACTAGTCATTATCTAGTGGAAACCTGTCCCAGAGTGTTACTAGTCCATCAACTAGAAGAAGCCTGTCCCAGAGTGTTAATAGTCATTAACTAGAAGAAGCCTGTCCCAGAGTGTTACTAGTCATTATCTAGTGGAAACCTGTCCCAGAGTGTTACTAGTCATTAACTAGTGGAAGAGTGTTACTAGTCATTAACTAGTGGAAGCCTGTCCCAGAGGAAGCCTGTCCCAGAGTGTTACTAGTCATTAACTAGTGGAAGTGGAAGCCTGCCCCAGAGTGTAACTAGTCCATTAACTATTGGAAGCCTGTCCTAGAGTGTTACTAGTCATTAACTAGTGGATAAACTGTCCCAAAGTGTTAGAGTCATTAACTAGTGGAAATGGAAGCCTGTCCCAGAGTGTTACTAGTCATTAACTAGTATAAGCCTGTCCCAGAGTGTTACTAGTCATTTACTAGTGGAAGTGGAAGCCTGTCCAAGAGTGTTACTAGTCATTAACTAGTGGAAAACTGTCCCAGAGTGTTACTAGTCATTAACTAGTGGAAGCCTGTCCCAGAGTGTTACTAGTCATTAACTAGTGGAAGTGGAAGCCTGTCCCAGAGTGTTACTAGTCATTAACTAGTGGAAGCCTGTCCCAGAGTGTTACTAGTCATTAACTAGTGGAAGTGGAAGCCTGTCCCAGAGTGTTACTAGTCATTTACTAGTGGAAGTGGAAGCCTGTCCCAGAGTGTTACTAGTCATTAACTAGTGGAAGCCTGTCCCAGAGTGTTACTAGTCCATCAACTAGAAGAAGCCTGTCCCAGAGTGTTACTAGTCATTAACTAGAAGAAGCATGTCCCAGAGTGTTACTAGTCATTATCTAGTGGAAACCTGTCCCAGAGTGTTACTAGTCATTAACTAGTGGAAAACTGTTACTAGTCATTACCTAGTGGAAGTGGAAGCCTGTCCCAGACTGTTACTAGTCATTAACTAGTGGAAACCTGTCCCCAGACTGTTACTAGTCATTAACTAAGAAGCCTGTCCCAGAGTGTTACTAGTCATTAACTAGTGGAAAGAAGCCTGTCCCAGAGTGTTACTAGTCATTAACTAGAAGAAGCCTGTGTACTAGTCCCAGAAGTGTTACTAGTCATTAACTAGTGGAAGCCTGTCCCAGAGTGTTAGAGTGTTACTAGTCATTATCTAGTGGAAACCTGTCCCAGAGTGTTACTAGTCATTAACTAGTGGAAGTGGAAGCCTGTCCCAGAGTGTTACTAGTCATTAACTAGTGGAACCTGTCCCAGAGTGTTACTAGTCATTAACTAGTGGAAACCTGTCCCAGAGTGTTACTAGTCATTAACTAGTGGAAGCCTGTCCCAGAGTGTTACTAGTCATTAACTAGTGGAAACCTGTGGAAGCCCCAGAGTGTTACTAGTCATTAACTAGTGGAAAGCCTGTCCCAGAGTGTTACTAGTCATTAATCTAGTGGAAACCTGTCCCAGAGTGTTACTAGTCATTAACTAGTGGAAACCTGTCCCAGAGTGTTACTAGTCATTAACTAGTGGAAACCTGTCCCAGAGTGTTACTAGTCATTATCTAGTGGAAACCTGTCCCAGAGTGTTACTAGTCATTAACTAGTGGGAAAGTCCTGTCCCAGAGTGTTACTAGTCATTAACTAGTGGAAAGCCTGTCCCAGAGTGTTACTAGTCATTAACTAGTGGAAACCTGTCCCAGAGTGTTACTAGTCATTAACTAGTGGAAACCTGTCCCAGAACCTGTCCCAGAGTGTTACTAGTCATTAACTAGTGGAAGCCTGTCAGAGTGTTATAGTGTTACTAGTCATTAACTAGTGGAAACCTGTCCCAGAGTGTTACTAGTCATTAATTAACTGTCCCAGAGTAGTGGAAGCCTGTCCCAGAGTGTTACTAGTCATTAACTAGTGGAAACCTGTCCCAGAGTGTTACTAGTCATTAACTAGTGGAAACCTGTCCCAGAGTGTTACTAGTCATTAACTAGTGGAAGTGGAAGCCTGTCCCAGAGTGTTACTAGTCATTAACTAGTGGAAGCCTGTCCCAGAGTGTTACTAGTCATTAACTAGTGGCCTGTCCCAGAGTGTTAAGTCCTGTCCCAGAGTGTTACTAGTCATTAACTAGTGGAAAACCTGTCCCAGAGTGTTACTAGTCATTAACTAGTGGAAGCCTGTCCCAGAGTGTTACTAGTCATTAACTAGTGGAAACCTGTCCCAGAGTGTTACTAGTCATTAACTAGTGGAAACCTGTCCCAGAGTGTTACTAGTCATTAACTAGTGGAAACCTGTCCCAGAGTGTTACTAGTCATTAACTAGTGGAAACCTGTCCCAGAGTGTTACTAGTCATTAACTAGTGGAAACCTGTCCCAGAGTGTTACTAGTCATTAACTAGTGGAAACCTGTCCCAGAGTGTTACTAGTCATTAAACCTGTCCCAGAGTGTTACTAGTCATTGGAAACCTGTCCCAGAGTGTTACTAGTCATTAACTAGTGGAAACCTGTCCCAGAGTGTTACTAGTCATTAACTAGTAGTGGAAGCCTGTCCCAGAGTGTTACTAGTCATTAACCAGAGTGTTACTAGTCATTAACTAGTGGAAGCCTGTCCCAGAGTGTTACTAGTCATTAACTAGTGGAAACCTGTCCCAGAGTGTTACTAGTCATTAACTAGTGGAAACCTGTCCCAGAGTGTTACTAGTCATTAACTAGTGGAAACCTGTCCCAGAGTGTTACTAGTCATTAACTAGTGGAAACCTGTCCCAGAGTGTTACTAGTCATTAACTAGTGGAAACCTGTCCCAGAGTGTTACTAGTCATTAACTAGTGGAAACCTGTCCCAGAGTGTTACTAGTCATTAACTAGTGGAAACCTGTCCCAGAGTGTTACTAGTCATTAACTAGTGGAAACCTGTCCCAGAGTGTTACTAGTCATTAACTAGTGGAAACCTGTCCCAGAGTGTTACTAGTCATTAACTAGTGGAAACCTGTCCCAGAGTGTTACTAGTCATTAACTAGTGGAAGCCTGTCCCAGAGTGTTACTAGTCATTAACTAGTGGAAACCTGTCCCAGAGTGTTACTAGTCATTAACTAGTGGAAACCTGTCCCAGAGTGTTACTAGTCATTAACTAGTGGAAACCTGTCCCAGAGTGTTACTAGTCATTAACTAGTGGAAACCTGTCCCAGAGTGTTACTAGTCATTAACTAGTGGAAGCCTGTCCCAGAGTGTTACTAGTCATTAACTAGTGGAAACCTGTCCCAGAGTGTTACTAGTCATTAACTAGTGGAAACCTGTCCCAGAGTGTTACTAGTCATTAACTAGTGGAAACCTGTCCCAGAGTGTTACTAGTCATTAACTAGTGGAAACCTGTCCCAGAGTGTTACTAGTCATTAACTAGTGGAAACCTGTCCCATAGTGTTACTAGTCATTAACTAGTGGAAACCTGTCCCAGAGTGTTACTAGTCATTAACTAGTGGAAACCTGTCCCAGAGTGTTACTAGTCATTAACTAGTGGAAACCTGTCCCAGAGTGTTACTAGTCATTAACTAGTGGAAACCTGTCCCAGAGTGTTACTAGTCATTAACTAGTGGAAACCTGTCCCATAGTGTTACTAGTCATTAACTAGTGGAAGCCTGTCCCAGAGTGTTACTAGTCATTAACTAGTGGAAACCTGTCCCAGAGTGTTACTAGTCATTAACTAGTGGAAACCTGTCCCAGAGGTTGTGACATGTGGCATCTGCTTGTTTGCTCTTTGAGTTAAAATGTATTTTACATTAATCAGTTTTCCTTTTATTTTTTTCAGTCTGTATCTGATTTAAAGAATCCATAGTCCTGGCTCTATAATCTGAAAAAGGCAATAGTTGTATCATTTCAACATCTATACTTTTCTAAAAGTTTTCATTTTTTAGGCTGCTAGTCTCTTGCCAGATCCTGTGAGTGGATCCACCAGTTTGATTTAATTTCCGTTGAACTAATTTGCATATTTCTGAAAAGTTACTTGGCTTGCAGTTTAAGTCATTTCTCGAGTCATTTGAGTTGGAACAAGAGGCATTTATCAGAACTAAGGACAGAGAAAGAAAGCCCTGTTGACCACGCAGGCTTCGTGTATTTTAGTCACATTGGGAGGTGGGGGGGTATTTACTTTAGGACGGTAGGGGGTTTGCCAAACACTGCTGCAGTTGTTCAATCACACGTTCGCACCAAGCCAAGTACCTCAACTCCTCCACAGAGTTGTGCATAGACTCGTTTTTATTTATTATGAACCCCCGACTCTCTGTGTCAATTCTACAAAAACATGCTTTCTTAAGACCTTACCGTGTAGCTATGTTTGTCCCCTATTGTTGCGTGCCTTTCTTTGTTTGCTCATTGTTTTGCGTTTTAATACGTTAATACAACCACTGTTTCCTTGTTGAGATTCAATAGGTACATGCACATTCGCGCTGAGCTGTCATTGACAACCAACAACGAGGAAACAGTCGGTGCTTGTATTTGATTAACGTTATATAAATATATAAACGTATGCATTTCAGTTTAGCGACGGGAAGGAGTCAGAGGTTAATTTAAAAACGAGATTCTACACTCAAATCTGTGGAGGAGTTGAGGTAGGCCTTCTTGGGAAGTTCACTCCAAGTTTCACCACCCGACCGGTGTAGAAACACTCTCTCTCTCCCTCTCTCTCTCTCTCCCTCTCTCTCTCCCCTCTCTCTCTGTTCAGCCACCATGCAACACTACTGGAAAAGTAGCAAATGCGACAGTTACAATTAAGGAACCACGCCTTTACCGTTCTTTTCTCTGCCTGAATGACTGTATTTATACCAGCAGAGCTCCGCCGACTGACCAACTGTTGCGTCTCACTCACTCTCTCTGTTTTAGAGAAACGCTTTGGTTGAAGGCTTGTTTCTTTCAGTATTTTATTATCGCGAGAGGAGAGGGTCCTGACCAGCAGCGCAGACGAGCTGAGGAGAAGCCTCGGTCCAGTCAGTCCCCTAACTCCGCTCTGAAACAAGGGACTGCTGCCCTCATCAACACACCGCAGACATGGACTATTTCAATCTCTTATTCATATTGTGTTTTTCCTGGAAACACTTGATTTCCAATGCCCACTCATCTGACAGCAATCAGCAGCCAATTCCAACAGGTAAGTGGCTTAGGCTATTATACAACTATTCTTGTCCTTTAGCCAACACGTTTGTAAATACACTGATGCCTTTTAGTCTGGTTTTGATACATTTATTAATACTTTATAGCCCAATAAAAGTGTTTGTTTTCCAAAAATGTTACTTTGATTTCCTGAGTTCTGTTGCTATTTATGTGCTGTCTACTAATGTGTGATTTATTGGAAATATTCTTATATATATATATGCTTATTTTTTAGGGGACAAAAATATACAACACAATATACAACACAATATTCAAGTCAGGCCTATTACAAAAACACCCCTACACAAAAAACATCTACATAAATAATAGAATATAAAAAGAAGACAGATCACATTACCTACTTCACACATCAAATATTACCTTATTATATTCTGAAGTAAGCTGCAGATATTTTAATCCGTTTTTTTAGGATTTAGGATTTAATGAAACAACACATTCATAGGCCCATGTGAAGGTTTGGGATCTAGGTTATGTTTGGAGCTGTTGGCTATTCGGCCACATGCCCTTAACCTGAGGAAGCACAGGTTATACCTGCCAGTGCGAGTGTGGAAATTAGATGTCTGCTGTGTTTGCGAAGTGGAACATGGTGATGTCAACATTTACACTA